>NC_134111.1:107710875-107866379 GCF_040939455.1 Microcebus murinus | reverse complement strand
AGTACCCTGACCAGGTTCACCCGTGGGTGGGTGGCGAGCTAGCGGCATTCAGAAGAGCGAGGCCCGCAGTCTGTGCAGAAGACACCTGCACTCGGGTGTGTGTGGCGGCACGATTCACAAGCAGCTCCAGATGTTAAGCCAAGGAGAAGCCAGGGAGTTCCCAACGCCCCAGGTGTCCTCAGCCCACGACTGGCTGCTGGGGGAATGCGAAGCCCGGCTCCTTGTCTCAGAGCGGGACAACCAGGAGGTGTGACGTACACCCCGGGGTTCCCAGGAGGATCAGGCTGAAGCTGGGACTTGGCCTGAAAGTGTCCCCTCGCACGGCCACCCCCTTCCCCTTCCTGCTCCTCTACTCCTGGTGCCCCTCCATCCAGGGGCCAGACCTTAAAGAGTCACCCGCAAGAGAATCCTGGTCCCAAAGGAGCCTTCTGGGGGACCCGTGCTGAGAGAGGTTGTGGGCATGGCCCGCTGGGGCTCTGCCCGACCCAGGGCTGAGAGATGCAACCTCCCAGCTCTGGGTCCCTGCAGGGGAAGCGTTGGCAAGCACAGGGCCAGTCCTCCAAAGGCCCAGGTGCAGGGAGCCCAGGCCAAGCAGCCTGTGGAAGAAGCCACCCCGGGAACACGACTGCAGGCCACGGCCCTTCCCACCTCCTCCTCCTCCTCCTCCTCCTGCTCCTCCACCCCCCCCCGACCTCCCACCCCCACCCCCGACATGGCGCAGGGCTCAGAGACACCTCAGACACTTGCTACCCAAAGTGCAAAGGGCATCAGTTGCTCCTCCAAACCCCCCCCCCCCCGCCCAGCAGACCGCGTTGTCCAGCCAGCCCCCGGGCCTCCCTGGGGTGCCCAGCACAAAAGTGCAGACAACCACCGGACCCTCAATCTCAGTTTTCGGATGTTTTTGCCACTCTAAGGACCCGCAGGCCAGCTGGGCCTTCTGGCAGGACAGAGAGCCCCGGAATCCGACGTGGAGAGCTGGGTGTACGTCCCCACGAGGAGGCGGTCCCCACCTCCGCGGCTCTCCCCTTGCGGGGGGGAAAAGCAGCCACGGGGCCTCAGAGAAGACACCAGGCTGGGCGCCCGCCCCACAGTGGGGGCACGTCCCCCGCAGGCCACTTAGCGACGGCCGCCGGCCGGCGGACGGTTGGGTGGCGCGAGACGCTGCGGCCGCCCTGCTACCGGGTTCCTGGGAGGGCGTCCTGGAACCAGCGTCCACACCAAGCCCTTGGAAGGCCCAGGCGACGGAGGAGCCCCGTCAGGCAGGGGCCGAGGACGGTGACGGCCCGGGCGGGGAGGAGCGTGTCAGGCAGGGGCAGAGGACGGTGACAGGTGACAGGCCGGGCGGGAAGGAGTCAGTCAGGCAGGGGCCGAGGAGGAGACGGGGCTGGGTAAGGGTTAGGGTTAGAGTCAGGGCACAAGTCACAATCGCAAAGACCTGGAAGCGACCCGAGTGCCCATCGACCCACGAGTGCGTAAATGAAATGTGGCGCGTGGACACCACGGAGTGCTATTCAGCTAGGAGGAGCAGCGGTGAGAGGGCACCTCTCGTGGTTCTCCTGGCCAGAGCTGGAACCCGTTCCAGTAAGCCAGGTAGCCCAAGAATGGACACACGAGCACCACGTGCTCGCGCTCACCAGCAAATGGGTACGAACCGACGGACACCCAAGTGGACACAGAGGAATCACCTTCATCGGGTGGGTGTCGGGCGGGTGGGGGGAGGGGATGGGCATACACCTCCATTAGGAATGGGGTGGGTGCGCACCGACTGGGGGATGGGCGCACTTGAGGCTCTGACCCGAGGGGGGAGGCTGGGAGAGGGCAACGTACCCGACCTTAACATTGGTACCCCCACAATACGCTGGAACAACATCAGAGGTTAATGAATAAGAACACAGGGGGGAGGGGGGCACGGGCAACACATGTCACCTTAATACTTGGACTCCCATCATCTGCTTGAAAAGAGAGAGAAAAGAAAATGCAATCATAGAGATAAGAGACACTTTTTAAACATAATGAATCCGAAGAGAAAAGTAAAAGGAGGCCTGTGGAGCAGGTCTGGGTGTGACTCCGGATCCCCCAACATCAGGTGCCACCACCAAAGATTCCTACGTGTAGCCCATAGAACCCCAAAAGCAACGGGACGAGTTCTGGTCACATACTCCCTCAAAATGACATCCTGGCCTTCTTCTGGAACTCCCTCCCCTCTCAGACTCTCAAGGTTTCCTCCAGCGTGTCGGTTCCCACAGAGCAGACCTTTGGTCTGAGACCTGACAGTCCAGAAGCCACGCATGCTGCCGCGTGACGGCGGTGTCGCGGCTTGGGACAAGAGGAGGCCCCACGGTGCGGGCTGGGGCGCCAGGCACCGCGGCGGGCGCTGAGGGTGGGGGAGACCCCCGCCCCGGGCCGCCGCCTCGCTCCCAGAGAGGGGACAGAACAAGAGGCAAAACAAAACAAAAAAAAAAAAAAAAAAGAAGCCTACGGCACCCGGTATTCCCAGGCGGTCTCCCATCCAAGTACTAACCAGGCCCGACCCTGCTTAGCTTCCGAGACCAGACGAGATCGGGCGCGTTCAGGGTGGTGTGGCCCTAGACGGCGGAGGGCGCCCCTGCCCCGCTCAAGAAGCCGAGCCTCTCTGCGCTTCCCCGCCGCCTCCTCCCGCCCCAGGCCCCGCGCCGGCGCTGACCCGCACCGGGCGGGCCTGTTGAGTTCACCGGCCGGGTCCGGCGGGCTCCGAGGGACGGGGGTGACAGGCGGGGCGGGGCGGGGCGGGCAGGGAGCGGCGGGCCGGGGTGGGGGGCTGTCTCTCTATACACACACACACACACACACACACACACTCACACTCACTCACTCACACTCACACAAGATGCGCCTCCACGGCTGGACTCGCCAAGGTGGAGACCTTCCAGCCCCCTTCCTCTCCTCGCCTGGCCCACCCCCAGCTCGTGGCCGCCCCCGCCGCCGCCGCCGCCGCCGCCGCCGCCGCCGCCGCCGCCGCCGATTGCGCACGCGCGGGTCGCCCGCCCTTTGACCCCAGGCAGGGGCCGCCCTCCCCGACAACCCCTCTCAGCTGCGCCCCCCACCCTGTGGGTGGGCTGCCGCCTATTCCCCCGGGCCCGGGCTGGGGCACAGCGCATGGGGGAGGGGAGCGAGTGTATGGGGCGTCTCTCTCTCTCTCTCTTGGGATGTGTCCCATGGGTGGGGTGGCGTGGTTAGTGGGGCGCTGAAGAAATCAGTCCCCTCCATCTCCTACCTCTGGAAAACGCCCAAGCCCTTGGAGAACTGCCGGCAACGCGACCGTGGGGGCCGGGACCCTCCTCTGTGTCCTCCTGTGGCCCAGTCCTAGGGGCCTGGGCCTGGCCGGGGCTGCATTGGACCCCGACCCCCCTGGCGTGTGGACTCGCTAAAAATCGGCGATTAGATATTGGATTCCAGCTTCATTGAGGTCATTTCACTAATGAGTGCACCGGAAAGAGTTTCCTAATCCATCTGTGAGGGTGGCAACTGAAAGAGAATTTTAAAGCTGACAGAATAGGCGAGGAAAGGCATAGGAGATTTCCACACCCAGTAAGGAAGCCTTTCCCGAAATGGAAGAAAGAAAGGAGCAAACAGAGACACCGGTAGCCCGCCAGGATCAGAGTCTGCCCCCGAGAGAAAGTACCCTGACCAGGTTCACCCGTGGGTGGGTGGCGAGCTAGCGGCATTCAGAAGAGCGAGGCCCGCAGTCTGTGCAGAAGACACCTGCACTCGGGTGTGTGTGGCGGCACGATTCACAAGCAGCTCCAGATGTTAAGCCAAGGAGAAGCCAGGGAGTTCCCAACGCCCCAGGTGTCCTCAGCCCACGACTGGCTGCTGGGGGAATGCGAAGCCCGGCTCCTTGTCTCAGAGCGGGACAACCAGGAGGTGTGACGTACACCCCGGGGTTCCCAGGAGGATCAGGCTGAAGCTGGGACTTGGCCTGAAAGTGTCCCCTCGCACGGCCACCCCCTTCCCCTTCCTGCTCCTCTACTCCTGGTGCCCCTCCATCCAGGGGCCAGACCTTAAAGAGTCACCCGCAAGAGAATCCTGGTCCCAAAGGAGCCTTCTGGGGGACCCGTGCTGAGAGAGGTTGTGGGCATGGCCCGCTGGGGCTCTGCCCGACCCAGGGCTGAGAGATGCAACCTCCCAGCTCTGGGTCCCTGCAGGGGAAGCGTTGGCAAGCACAGGGCCAGTCCTCCAAAGGCCCAGGTGCAGGGAGCCCAGGCCAAGCAGCCTGTGGAAGAAGCCACCCCGGGAACACGACTGCAGGCCACGGCCCTTCCCACCTCCTCCTCCTCCTCCTCCTCCTGCTCCTCCACCCCCCCCCCGACCTCCCACCCCCACCCCCGACATGGCGCAGGGCTCAGAGACACCTCAGACACTTGCTACCCAAAGTGCAAAGGGCATCAGTTGCTCCTCCAAACCCCCCCCCCCCCCGCCCAGCAGACCGCGTTGTCCAGCCAGCCCCCGGGCCTCCCTGGGGTGCCCAGCACAAAAGTGCAGACAACCACCGGACCCTCAATCTCAGTTTTCGGATGTTTTTGCCACTCTAAGGACCCGCAGGCCAGCTGGGCCTTCTGGCAGGACAGAGAGCCCCGGAATCCGACGTGGAGAGCTGGGTGTACGTCCCCACGAGGAGGCGGTCCCCACCTCCGCGGCTCTCCCCTTGCGGGGGGGAAAAGCAGCCACGGGGCCTCAGAGAAGACACCAGGCTGGGCGCCCGCCCCACAGTGGGGGCACGTCCCCCGCAGGCCACTTAGCGACGGCCGCCGGCCGGCGGACGGTTGGGTGGCGCGAGACGCTGCGGCCGCCCTGCTACCGGGTTCCTGGGAGGGCGTCCTGGAACCAGCGTCCACACCAAGCCCTTGGAAGGCCCAGGCGACGGAGGAGCCCCGTCAGGCAGGGGCCGAGGACGGTGACGGCCCGGGCGGGGAGGAGCGTGTCAGGCAGGGGCAGAGGACGGTGACAGGTGACAGGCCGGGCGGGAAGGAGTCAGTCAGGCAGGGGCCGAGGAGGAGACGGGGCTGGGTAAGGGTTAGGGTTAGAGTCAGGGCACAAGTCACAATCGCAAAGACCTGGAAGCGACCCGAGTGCCCATCGACCCACGAGTGCGTAAATGAAATGTGGCGCGTGGACACCACGGAGTGCTATTCAGCTAGGAGGAGCAGCGGTGAGAGGGCACCTCTCGTGGTTCTCCTGGCCAGAGCTGGAACCCGTTCCAGTAAGCCAGGTAGCCCAAGAATGGACACACGAGCACCACGTGCTCGCGCTCACCAGCAAATGGGTACGAACCGACGGACACCCAAGTGGACACAGAGGAATCACCTTCATCGGGTGGGTGTCGGGCGGGTGGGGGGAGGGGATGGGCATACACCTCCATTAGGAATGGGGTGGGTGCGCACCGACTGGGGGATGGGCGCACTTGAGGCTCTGACCCGAGGGGGGAGGCTGGGAGAGGGCAACGTACCCGACCTTAACATTGGTACCCCCACAATACGCTGGAACAACATCAGAGGTTAATGAATAAGAACACAGGGGGGAGGGGGGCACGGGCAACACATGTCACCTTAATACTTGGACTCCCATCATCTGCTTGAAAAGAGAGAGAAAAGAAAATGCAATCATAGAGATAAGAGACACTTTTTAAACATAATGAATCCGAAGAGAAAAGTAAAAGGAGGCCTGTGGAGCAGGTCTGGGTGTGACTCCGGATCCCCCAACATCAGGTGCCACCACCAAAGATTCCTACGTGTAGCCCATAGAACCCCAAAAGCAACGGGACGAGTTCTGGTCACATACTCCCTCAAAATGACATCCTGGCCTTCTTCTGGAACTCCCTCCCCTCTCAGACTCTCAAGGTTTCCTCCAGCGTGTCGGTTCCCACAGAGCAGACCTTTGGTCTGAGACCTGACAGTCCAGAAGCCACGCATGCTGCCGCGTGACGGCGGTGTCGCGGCTTGGGACAAGAGGAGGCCCCACGGTGCGGGCTGGGGCGCCAGGCACCGCGGCGGGCGCTGAGGGTGGGGGAGACCCCCGCCCCGGGCCGCCGCCTCGCTCCCAGAGAGGGGACAGAACAAGAGGCAAAACAAAACAAAAAAAAAAAAAAAAAAGAAGCCTACGGCACCCGGTATTCCCAGGCGGTCTCCCATCCAAGTACTAACCAGGCCCGACCCTGCTTAGCTTCCGAGACCAGACGAGATCGGGCGCGTTCAGGGTGGTGTGGCCCTAGACGGCGGAGGGCGCCCCTGCCCCGCTCAAGAAGCCGAGCCTCTCTGCGCTTCCCCGCCGCCTCCTCCCGCCCCAGGCCCCGCGCCGGCGCTGACCCGCACCGGGCGGGCCTGTTGAGTTCACCGGCCGGGTCCGGCGGGCTCCGAGGGACGGGGGTGACAGGCGGGGCGGGGCGGGGCGGGCAGGGAGCGGCGGGCCGGGGTGGGGGGCTGTCTCTCTATACACACACACACACACACACACACACACTCACACTCACTCACTCACACTCACACAAGATGCGCCTCCACGGCTGGACTCGCCAAGGTGGAGACCTTCCAGCCCCCTTCCTCTCCTCGCCTGGCCCACCCCCAGCTCGTGGCCGCCCCCGCCGCCGCCGCCGCCGCCGCCGCCGCCGCCGCCGCCGCCGCCGCCGCCGATTGCGCACGCGCGGGTCGCCCGCCCTTTGACCCCAGGCAGGGGCCGCCCTCCCCGACAACCCCTTTCAGCTGCGCCCCCCACCCTGTGGGTGGGCTGCCGCCTATTCCCCCGGGCCCGGGCTGGGGCACAGCGCATGGGGGAGGGGAGCGAGTGTATGGGGCGTCTCTCTCTCTCTCTCTTGGGATGTGTCCCATGGGTGGGGTGGCGTGGTTAGTGGGGCGCTGAAGAAATCAGTCCCCTCCATCTCCTACCTCTGGAAAACGCCCAAGCCCTTGGAGAACTGCCGGCAACGCGACCGTGGGGGCCGGGACCCTCCTCTGTGTCCTCCTGTGGCCCAGTCCTAGGGGCCTGGGCCTGGCCGGGGCTGCATTGGACCCCGACCCCCCTGGCGTGTGGACTCGCTAAAAATCGGCGATTAGATATTGGATTCCAGCTTCATTGAGGTCATTTCACTAATGAGTGCACCGGAAAGAGTTTCCTAATCCATCTGTGAGGGTGGCAACTGAAAGAGAATTTTAAAGCTGACAGAATAGGCGAGGAAAGGCATAGGAGATTTCCACACCCAGTAAGGAAGCCTTTCCCGAAATGGAAGAAAGAAAGGAGCAAACAGAGACACCGGTAGCCCGCCAGGATCAGAGTCTGCCCCCGAGAGAAAGTACCCTGACCAGGTTCACCCGTGGGTGGGTGGCGAGCTAGCGGCATTCAGAAGAGCGAGGCCCGCAGTCTGTGCAGAAGACACCTGCACTCGGGTGTGTGTGGCGGCACGATTCACAAGCAGCTCCAGATGTTAAGCCAAGGAGAAGCCAGGGAGTTCCCAACGCCCCAGGTGTCCTCAGCCCACGACTGGCTGCTGGGGGAATGCGAAGCCCGGCTCCTTGTCTCAGAGCGGGACAACCAGGAGGTGTGACGTACACCCCGGGGTTCCCAGGAGGATCAGGCTGAAGCTGGGACTTGGCCTGAAAGTGTCCCCTCGCACGGCCACCCCCTTCCCCTTCCTGCTCCTCTACTCCTGGTGCCCCTCCATCCAGGGGCCAGACCTTAAAGAGTCACCCGCAAGAGAATCCTGGTCCCAAAGGAGCCTTCTGGGGGACCCGTGCTGAGAGAGGTTGTGGGCATGGCCCGCTGGGGCTCTGCCCGACCCAGGGCTGAGAGATGCAACCTCCCAGCTCTGGGTCCCTGCAGGGGAAGCGTTGGCAAGCACAGGGCCAGTCCTCCAAAGGCCCAGGTGCAGGGAGCCCAGGCCAAGCAGCCTGTGGAAGAAGCCACCCCGGGAACACGACTGCAGGCCACGGCCCTTCCCACCTCCTCCTCCTCCTCCTCCTCCTGCTCCTCCACCCCCCCCTGACCTCCCACCCCCACCCCCGACATGGCGCAGGGCTCAGAGACACCTCAGACACTTGCTACCCAAAGTGCAAAGGGCATCAGTTGCTCCTCCAAACCCCCCCCCCCCCGCCCAGCAGACCGCGTTGTCCAGCCAGCCCCCGGGCCTCCCTGGGGTGCCCAGCACAAAAGTGCAGACAACCACCGGACCCTCAATCTCAGTTTTCGGATGTTTTTGCCACTCTAAGGACCCGCAGGCCAGCTGGGCCTTCTGGCAGGACAGAGAGCCCCGGAATCCGACGTGGAGAGCTGGGTGTACGTCCCCACGAGGAGGCGGTCCCCACCTCCGCGGCTCTCCCCTTGCGGGGGGGAAAAGCAGCCACGGGGCCTCAGAGAAGACACCAGGCTGGGCGCCCGCCCCACAGTGGGGGCACGTCCCCCGCAGGCCACTTAGCGACGGCCGCCGGCCGGCGGACGGTTGGGTGGCGCGAGACGCTGCGGCCGCCCTGCTACCGGGTTCCTGGGAGGGCGTCCTGGAACCAGCGTCCACACCAAGCCCTTGGAAGGCCCAGGCGACGGAGGAGCCCCGTCAGGCAGGGGCCGAGGACGGTGACGGCCCGGGCGGGGAGGAGCGTGTCAGGCAGGGGCAGAGGACGGTGACAGGTGACAGGCCGGGCGGGAAGGAGTCAGTCAGGCAGGGGCCGAGGAGGAGACGGGGCTGGGTAAGGGTTAGGGTTAGAGTCAGGGCACAAGTCACAATCGCAAAGACCTGGAAGCGACCCGAGTGCCCATCGACCCACGAGTGCGTAAATGAAATGTGGCGCGTGGACACCACGGAGTGCTATTCAGCTAGGAGGAGCAGCGGTGAGAGGGCACCTCTCGTGGTTCTCCTGGCCAGAGCTGGAACCCGTTCCAGTAAGCCAGGTAGCCCAAGAATGGACACACGAGCACCACGTGCTCGCGCTCACCAGCAAATGGGTACGAACCGACGGACACCCAAGTGGACACAGAGGAATCACCTTCATCGGGTGGGTGTCGGGCGGGTGGGGGGAGGGGATGGGCATACACCTCCATTAGGAATGGGGTGGGTGCGCACCGACTGGGGGATGGGCGCACTTGAGGCTCTGACCCGAGGGGGGAGGCTGGGAGAGGGCAACGTACCCGACCTTAACATTGGTACCCCCACAATACGCTGGAACAACATCAGAGGTTAATGAATAAGAACACAGGGGGGAGGGGGGCACGGGCAACACATGTCACCTTAATACTTGGACTCCCATCATCTGCTTGAAAAGAGAGAGAAAAGAAAATGCAATCATAGAGATAAGAGACACTTTTTAAACATAATGAATCCGAAGAGAAAAGTAAAAGGAGGCCTGTGGAGCAGGTCTGGGTGTGACTCCGGATCCCCCAACATCAGGTGCCACCACCAAAGATTCCTACGTGTAGCCCATAGAACCCCAAAAGCAACGGGACGAGTTCTGGTCACATACTCCCTCAAAATGACATCCTGGCCTTCTTCTGGAACTCCCTCCCCTCTCAGACTCTCAAGGTTTCCTCCAGCGTGTCGGTTCCCACAGAGCAGACCTTTGGTCTGAGACCTGACAGTCCAGAAGCCACGCATGCTGCCGCGTGACGGCGGTGTCGCGGCTTGGGACAAGAGGAGGCCCCACGGTGCGGGCTGGGGCGCCAGGCACCGCGGCGGGCGCTGAGGGTGGGGGTGACCCCCGCCCCGGGCCGCCGCCTCGCTCCCAGAGAGGGGACAGAACAAGAGGCAAAACAAAACAAAAAAAAAAAAAAAAAAGAAGCCTACGGCACCCGGTATTCCCAGGCGGTCTCCCATCCAAGTACTAACCAGGCCCGACCCTGCTTAGCTTCCGAGACCAGACGAGATCGGGCGCGTTCAGGGTGGTGTGGCCCTAGACGGCGGAGGGCGCCCCTGCCCCGCTCAAGAAGCCGAGCCTCTCTGCGCTTCCCCGCCGCCTCCTCCCGCCCCAGGCCCCGCGCCGGCGCTGACCCGCACCGGGCGGGCCTGTTGAGTTCACCGGCCGGGTCCGGCGGGCTCCGAGGGACGGGGGTGACAGGCGGGGCGGGGCGGGGCGGGCAGGGAGCGGCGGGCCGGGGTGGGGGGCTGTCTCTCTATACACACACACACACACACACACACACTCACACTCACTCACTCACACTCACACAAGATGCGCCTCCACGGCTGGACTCGCCAAGGTGGAGACCTTCCAGCCCCCTTCCTCTCCTCGCCTGGCCCACCCCCAGCTCGTGGCCGCCCCCGCCGCCGCCGCCGCCGCCGCCGCCGCCGCCGCCGCCGCCGCCGCCGCCGCCGATTGCGCACGCGCGGGTCGCCCGCCCTTTGACCCCAGGCAGGGGCCGCCCTCCCCGACAACCCCTTTCAGCTGCGCCCCCCACCCTGTGGGTGGGCTGCCGCCTATTCCCCCGGGCCCGGGCTGGGGCACAGCGCATGGGGGAGGGGAGCGAGTGTATGGGGCGTCTCTCTCTCTCTCTTGGGATGTGTCCCATGGGTGGGGTGGCGTGGTTAGTGGGGCGCTGAAGAAATCAGTCCCCTCCATCTCCTACCTCCGGAAAACGCCCAAGCCCTTGGAGAACTGCCGGCAACGCGACCGTGGGGGCCGGGACCCTCCTCTGTGTCCTCCTGTGGCCCAGTCCAAGGGGCCTGGGCCTGGCCGGGGCTGCATTGGACCCCGACCCCCCTGGCGTGTGGACTCGCTAAAAATCGGCGATTAGATATTGGATTCCAGCTTCATTGAGGTCATTTCACTAATGAGTGCACCGGAAAGAGTTTCCTAATCCATCTGTGAGGGTGGCAACTGAAAGAGAATTTTAAAGCTGACAGAATAGGCGAGGAAAGGCATAGGAGATTTCCACACCCAGTAAGGAAGCCTTTCCCGAAATGGAAGAAAGAAACGAGCAAACAGAGACACCGGTAGCCCGCCAGGATCAGAGTCTGCCCCCGAGAGAAAGTACCCTGACCAGGTTCACCCGTGGGTGGGTGGCGAGCTAGCGGCATTCAGAAGAGCGAGGCCCGCAGTCTGTGCAGAAGACACCTGCACTCGGGTGTGTGTGGCGGCACGATTCACAAGCAGCTCCAGATGTTAAGCCAAGGAGAAGCCAGGGAGTTCCCAACGCCCCAGGTGTCCTCAGCCCACGACTGGCTGCTGGGGGAATGCGAAGCCCGGCTCCTTGTCTCAGAGCGGGACAACCAGGAGGTGTGACGTACACCCCGGGGTTCCCAGGAGGATCAGGCTGAAGCTGGGACTTGGCCTGAAAGTGTCCCCTCGCACGGCCACCCCCTTCCCCTTCCTGCTCCTCTACTCCTGGTGCCCCTCCATCCAGGGGCCAGACCTTAAAGAGTCACCCGCAAGAGAATCCTGGTCCCAAAGGAGCCTTCTGGGGGACCCGTGCTGAGAGAGGTTGTGGGCATGGCCCGCTGGGGCTCTGCCCGACCCAGGGCTGAGAGATGCAACCTCCCAGCTCTGGGTCCCTGCAGGGGAAGCGTTGGCAAGCACAGGGCCAGTCCTCCAAAGGCCCAGGTGCAGGGAGCCCAGGCCAAGCAGCCTGTGGAAGAAGCCACCCCGGGAACACGACTGCAGGCCACGGCCCTTCCCACCTCCTCCTCCTCCTCCTCCTCCTGCTCCTCCACCCCCCCCTGACCTCCCACCCCCACCCCCGACATGGCGCAGGGCTCAGAGACACCTCAGACACTTGCTACCCAAAGTGCAAAGGGCATCAGTTGCTCCTCCAAACCCCCCCCCCCCCGCCCAGCAGACCGCGTTGTCCAGCCAGCCCCCGGGCCTCCCTGGGGTGCCCAGCACAAAAGTGCAGACAACCACCGGACCCTCAATCTCAGTTTTCGGATGTTTTTGCCACTCTAAGGACCCGCAGGCCAGCTGGGCCTTCTGGCAGGACAGAGAGCCTCGGAATCCGACGTGGAGAGCTGGGTGTACGTCCCCACGAGGAGGCGGTCCCCACCTCCGCGGCTCTCCCCTTGCGGGGGGGAAAAGCAGCCACGGGGCCTCAGAGAAGACACCAGGCTGGGCGCCCGCCCCACAGTGGGGGCACGTCCCCCGCAGGCCACTTAGCGACGGCCGCCGGCCGGCGGACGGTTGGGTGGCGCGAGACGCTGCGGCCGCCCTGCTACCGGGTTCCTGGGAGGGCGTCCTGGAACCAGCGTCCACACCAAGCCCTTGGAAGGCCCAGGCGACGGAGGAGCCCCGTCAGGCAGGGGCCGAGGACGGTGACGGCCCGGGCGGGGAGGAGCGTGTCAGGCAGGGGCAGAGGACGGTGACAGGTGACAGGCCGGGCGGGAAGGAGTCAGTCAGGCAGGGGCCGAGGAGGAGACGGGGCTGGGTAAGGGTTAGGGTTAGAGTCAGGGCACAAGTCACAATCGCAAAGACCTGGAAGCGACCCGAGTGCCCATCGACCCACGAGTGCGTAAATGAAATGTGGCGCGTGGACACCACGGAGTGCTATTCAGCTAGGAGGAGCAGCGGTGAGAGGGCACCTCTCGTGGTTCTCCTGGCCAGAGCTGGAACCCGTTCCAGTAAGCCAGGTAGCCCAAGAATGGACACACGAGCACCACGTGCTCGCGCTCACCAGCAAATGGGTACGAACCGACGGACACCCAAGTGGACACAGAGGAATCACCTTCATCGGGTGGGTGTCGGGCGGGTGGGGGGAGGGGATGGGCATACACCTCCATTAGGAATGGGGTGGGTGCGCACCGACTGGGGGATGGGCGCACTTGAGGCTCTGACCCGAGGGGGGAGGCTGGGAGAGGGCAACGTACCCGACCTTAACATTGGTACCCCCACAATACGCTGGAACAACATCAGAGGTTAATGAATAAGAACACAGGGGGGAGGGGGGCACGGGCAACACATGTCACCTTAATACTTGGACTCCCATCATCTGCTTGAAAAGAGAGAGAAAAGAAAATGCAATCATAGAGATAAGAGACACTTTTTAAACATAATGAATCCGAAGAGAAAAGTAAAAGGAGGCCTGTGGAGCAGGTCTGGGTGTGACTCCGGATCCCCCAACATCAGGTGCCACCACCAAAGATTCCTACGTGTAGCCCATAGAACCCCAAAAGCAACGGGACGAGTTCTGGTCACATACTCCCTCAAAATGACATCCTGGCCTTCTTCTGGAACTCCCTCCCCTCTCAGACTCTCAAGGTTTCCTCCAGCGTGTCGGTTCCCACAGAGCAGACCTTTGGTCTGAGACCTGACAGTCCAGAAGCCACGCATGCTGCCGCGTGACGGCGGTGTCGCGGCTTGGGACAAGAGGAGGCCCCACGGTGCGGGCTGGGGCGCCAGGCACCGCGGCGGGCGCTGAGGGTGGGGGAGACCCCCGCCCCGGGCCGCCGCCTCGCTCCCAGAGAGGGGACAGAACAAGAGGCAAAACAAAACAAAAAAAAAAAAAAAAAAGAAGCCTACGGCACCCGGTATTCCCAGGCGGTCTCCCATCCAAGTACTAACCAGGCCCGACCCTGCTTAGCTTCCGAGACCAGACGAGATCGGGCGCGTTCAGGGTGGTGTGGCCCTAGACGGCGGAGGGCGCCCCTGCCCCGCTCAAGAAGCCGAGCCTCTCTGCGCTTCCCCGCCGCCTCCTCCCGCCCCAGGCCCCGCGCCGGCGCTGACCCGCACCGGGCGGGCCTGTTGAGTTCACCGGCCGGGTCCGGCGGGCTCCGAGGGACGGGGGTGACAGGCGGGGCGGGGCGGGCAGGGAGCGGCGGGCCGGGGTGGGGGGCTGTCTCTCTATACACACACACACACACACACACACACACTCACACTCACTCACTCACACTCACACAAGATGCGCCTCCACGGCTGGACTCGCCAAGGTGGAGACCTTCCAGCCCCCTTCCTCTCCTCGCCTGGCCCACCCCCAGCTCGTGGCCGCCCCCGCCGCCGCCGCCGCCGCCGCCGCCGCCGCCGCCGCCGATTGCGCACGCGCGGGTCGCCCGCCCTTTGACCCCAGGCAGGGGCCGCCCTCCCCGACAACCCCTTTCAGCTGCGCCCCCCACCCTGTGGGTGGGCTGCCGCCTATTCCCCCGGGCCCGGGCTGGGGCACAGCGCATGGGGGAGGGGAGCGAGTGTATGGGGCGTCTCTCTCTCTCTCTCTTGGGATGTGTCCCATGGGTGGGGTGGCGTGGTTAGTGGGGCGCTGAAGAAATCAGTCCCCTCCATCTCCTACCTCTGGAAAACGCCCAAGCCCTTGGAGAACTGCCGGCAACGCGACCGTGGGGGCCGGGACCCTCCTCTGTGTCCTCCTGTGGCCCAGTCCTAGGGGCCTGGGCCTGGCCGGGGCTGCATTGGACCCCGACCCCCCTGGCGTGTGGACTCGCTAAAAATCGGCGATTAGATATTGGATTCCAGCTTCATTGAGGTCATTTCACTAATGAGTGCACCGGAAAGAGTTTCCTAATCCATCTGTGAGGGTGGCAACTGAAAGAGAATTTTAAAGCTGACAGAATAGGCGAGGAAAGGCATAGGAGATTTCCACACCCAGTAAGGAAGCCTTTCCCGAAATGGAAGAAAGAAACGAGCAAACAGAAACACCGGTAGCCCGCCAGGATCAGAGTCTGCCCCCGAGAGAAAGTACCCTGACCAGGTTCACCCGTGGGTGGGTGGCGAGCTAGCGGCATTCAGAAGAGCGAGGCCCGCAGTCTGTGCAGAAGACACCTGCACTCGGGTGTGTGTGGCGGCACGATTCACAAGCAGCTCCAGATGTTAAGCCAAGGAGAAGCCAGGGAGTTCCCAACGCCCCAGGTGTCCTCAGCCCACGACTGGCTGCTGGGGGAATGCGAAGCCCGGCTCCTTGTCTCAGAGCGGGACAACCAGGAGGTGTGACGTACACCCCGGGGTTCCCAGGAGGATCAGGCTGAAGCTGGGACTTGGCCTGAAAGTGTCCCCTCGCACGGCCACCCCCTTCCCCTTCCTGCTCCTCTACTCCTGGTGCCCCTCCATCCAGGGGCCAGACCTTAAAGAGTCACCCGCAAGAGAATCCTGGTCCCAAAGGAGCCTTCTGGGGGACCCGTGCTGAGAGAGGTTGTGGGCATGGCCCGCTGGGGCTCTGCCCGACCCAGGGCTGAGAGATGCAACCTCCCAGCTCTGGGTCCCTGCAGGGGAAGCGTTGGCAAGCACAGGGCCAGTCCTCCAAAGGCCCAGGTGCAGGGAGCCCAGGCCAAGCAGCCTGTGGAAGAAGCCACCCCGGGAACACGACTGCAGGCCACGGCCCTTCCCACCTCCTCCTCCTCCTCCTCCTCCTGCTCCTCCACCCCCCCCCCCGACCTCCCACCCCCACCCCCGACATGGCGCAGGGCTCAGAGACACCTCAGACACTTGCTACCCAAAGTGCAAAGGGCATCAGTTGCTCCTCCAAACCCCCCCCCCCGCCCAGCAGACCGCGTTGTCCAGCCAGCCCCCGGGCCTCCCTGGGGTGCCCAGCACAAAAGTGCAGACAACCACCGGACCCTCAATCTCAGTTTTCGGATGTTTTTGCCACTCTAAGGACCCGCAGGCCAGCTGGGCCTTCTGGCAGGACAGAGAGCCCCGGAATCCGACGTGGAGAGCTGGGTGTACGTCCCCACGAGGAGGCGGTCCCCACCTCCGCGGCTCTCCCCTTGCGGGGGGGAAAAGCAGCCACGGGGCCTCAGAGAAGACACCAGGCTGGGCGCCCGCCCCACAGTGGGGGCACGTCCCCCGCAGGCCACTTAGCGACGGCCGCCGGCCGGCGGACGGTTGGGTGGCGCGAGACGCTGCGGCCGCCCTGCTACCGGGTTCCTGGGAGGGCGTCCTGGAACCAGCGTCCACACCAAGCCCTTGGAAGGCCCAGGCGACGGAGGAGCCCCGTCAGGCAGGGGCCGAGGACGGTGACGGCCCGGGCGGGGAGGAGCGTGTCAGGCAGGGGCAGAGGACGGTGACAGGTGACAGGCCGGGCGGGAAGGAGTCAGTCAGGCAGGGGCCGAGGAGGAGACGGGGCTGGGTAAGGGTTAGGGTTAGAGTCAGGGCACAAGTCACAATCGCAAAGACCTGGAAGCGACCCGAGTGCCCATCGACCCACGAGTGCGTAAATGAAATGTGGCGCGTGGACACCACGGAGTGCTATTCAGCTAGGAGGAGCAGCGGTGAGAGGGCACCTCTCGTGGTTCTCCTGGCCAGAGCTGGAACCCGTTCCAGTAAGCCAGGTAGCCCAAGAATGGACACACGAGCACCACGTGCTCGCGCTCACCAGCAAATGGGTACGAACCGACGGACACCCAAGTGGACACAGAGGAATCACCTTCATCGGGTGGGTGTCGGGCGGGTGGGGGGAGGGGATGGGCATACACCTCCATTAGGAATGGGGTGGGTGCGCACCGACTGGGGGATGGGCGCACTTGAGGCTCTGACCCGAGGGGGGAGGCTGGGAGAGGGCAACGTACCCGACCTTAACATTGGTACCCCCACAATACGCTGGAACAACATCAGAGGTTAATGAATAAGAACACAGGGGGGAGGGGGGCACGGGCAACACATGTCACCTTAATACTTGGACTCCCATCATCTGCTTGAAAAGAGAGAGAAAAGAAAATGCAATCATAGAGATAAGAGACACTTTTTAAACATAATGAATCCGAAGAGAAAAGTAAAAGGAGGCCTGTGGAGCAGGTCTGGGTGTGACTCCGGATCCCCCAACATCAGGTGCCACCACCAAAGATTCCTACGTGTAGCCCATAGAACCCCAAAAGCAACGGGACGAGTTCTGGTCACATACTCCCTCAAAATGACATCCTGGCCTTCTTCTGGAACTCCCTCCCCTCTCAGACTCTCAAGGTTTCCTCCAGCGTGTCGGTTCCCACAGAGCAGACCTTTGGTCTGAGACCTGACAGTCCAGAAGCCACGCATGCTGCCGCGTGACGGCGGTGTCGCGGCTTGGGACAAGAGGAGGCCCCACGGTGCGGGCTGGGGCGCCAGGCACCGCGGCGGGCGCTGAGGGTGGGGGAGACCCCCGCCCCGGGCCGCCGCCTCGCTCCCAGAGAGGGGACAGAACAAGAGGCAAAACAAAACAAAAAAAAAAAAAAAAAAGAAGCCTACGGCACCCGGTATTCCCAGGCGGTCTCCCATCCAAGTACTAACCAGGCCCGACCCTGCTTAGCTTCCGAGACCAGACGAGATCGGGCGCGTTCAGGGTGGTGTGGCCCTAGACGGCGGAGGGCGCCCCTGCCCCGCTCAAGAAGCCGAGCCTCTCTGCGCTTCCCCGCCGCCTCCTCCCGCCCCAGGCCCCGCGCCGGCGCTGACCCGCACCGGGCGGGCCTGTTGAGTTCACCGGCCGGGTCCGGCGGGCTCCGAGGGACGGGGGTGACAGGCGGGGCGGGGCGGGCAGGGAGCGGCGGGCCGGGGTGGGGGGCTGTCTCTCTATACACACACACACACACACACACACACACTCACACTCACTCACTCACACTCACACAAGATGCGCCTCCACGGCTGGACTCGCCAAGGTGGAGACCTTCCAGCCCCCTTCCTCTCCTCGCCTGGCCCACCCCCAGCTCGTGGCCGCCCCCGCCGCCCCCGCCGCCGCCGCCGCCGCCGCCGCCGCCGATTGCGCACGCGCGGGTCGCCCGCCCTTTGACCCCAGGCAGGGGCCGCCCTCCCCGACAACCCCTTTCAGCTGCGCCCCCCACCCTGTGGGTGGGCTGCCGCCTATTCCCCCGGGCCCGGGCTGGGGCACAGCGCATGGGGGAGGGGAGCGAGTGTATGGGGCGTCTCTCTCTCTCTCTCTTGGGATGTGTCCCATGGGTGGGGTGGCGTGGTTAGTGGGGCGCTGAAGAAATCAGTCCCCTCCATCTCCTACCTCTGGAAAACGCCCAAGCCCTTGGAGAACTGCCGGCAACGCGACCGTGGGGGCCGGGACCCTCCTCTGTGTCCTCCTGTGGCCCAGTCCTAGGGGCCTGGGCCTGGCCGGGGCTGCATTGGACCCCGACCCCCCTGGCGTGTGGACTCGCTAAAAATCGGCGATTAGATATTGGATTCCAGCTTCATTGAGGTCATTTCACTAATGAGAGCACCGGAAAGAGTTTCCTAATCCATCTGTGAGGGTGGCAACTGAAAGAGAATTTTAAAGCTGACAGAATAGGCGAGGAAAGGCATAGGAGATTTCCACACCCAGTAAGGAAGCCTTTCCCGAAATGGAAGAAAGAAACGAGCAAACAGAGACACCGGTAGCCCGCCAGGATCAGAGTCTGCCCCCGAGAGAAAGTACCCTGACCAGGTTCACCCGTGGGTGGGTGGCGAGCTAGCGGCATTCAGAAGAGCGAGGCCCGCAGTCTGTGCAGAAGACACCTGCACTCGGGTGTGTGTGGCGGCACGATTCACAAGCAGCTCCAGATGTTAAGCCAAGGAGAAGCCAGGGAGTTCCCAACGCCCCAGGTGTCCTCAGCCCACGACTGGCTGCTGGGGGAATGCGAAGCCCGGCTCCTTGTCTCAGAGCGGGACAACCAGGAGGTGTGACGTACACCCCGGGGTTCCCAGGAGGATCAGGCTGAAGCTGGGACTTGGCCTGAAAGTGTCCCCTCGCACGGCCACCCCCTTCCCCTTCCTGCTCCTCTACTCCTGGTGCCCCTCCATCCAGGGGCCAGACCTTAAAGAGTCACCCGCAAGAGAATCCTGGTCCCAAAGGAGCCTTCTGGGGGACCCGTGCTGAGAGAGGTTGTGGGCATGGCCCGCTGGGGCTCTGCCCGACCCAGGGCTGAGAGATGCAACCTCCCAGCTCTGGGTCCCTGCAGGGGAAGCGTTGGCAAGCACAGGGCCAGTCCTCCAAAGGCCCAGGTGCAGGGAGCCCAGGCCAAGCAGCCTGTGGAAGAAGCCACCCCGGGAACACGACTGCAGGCCACGGCCCTTCCCACCTCCTCCTCCTCCTCCTCCTCCTGCTCCTCCACCCCCCCCTGACCTCCCACCCCCACCCCCGACATGGCGCAGGGCTCAGAGACACCTCAGACACTTGCTACCCAAAGTGCAAAGGGCATCAGTTGCTCCTCCAAACCCCCCCCCCCCGCCCAGCAGACCGCGTTGTCCAGCCAGCCCCCGGGCCTCCCTGGGGTGCCCAGCACAAAAGTGCAGACAACCACCGGACCCTCAATCTCAGTTTTCGGATGTTTTTGCCACTCTAAGGACCCGCAGGCCAGCTGGGCCTTCTGGCAGGACAGAGAGCCCCGGAATCCGACGTGGAGAGCTGGGTGTACGTCCCCACGAGGAGGCGGTCCCCACCTCCGCGGCTCTCCCCTTGCGGGGGGGAAAAGCAGCCACGGGGCCTCAGAGAAGACACCAGGCTGGGCGCCCGCCCCACAGTGGGGGCACGTCCCCCGCAGGCCACTTAGCGACGGCCGCCGGCCGGCGGACGGTTGGGTGGCGCGAGACGCTGCGGCCGCCCTGCTACCGGGTTCCTGGGAGGGCGTCCTGGAACCAGCGTCCACACCAAGCCCTTGGAAGGCCCAGGCGACGGAGGAGCCCCGTCAGGCAGGGGCCGAGGACGGTGACGGCCCGGGCGGGGAGGAGCGTGTCAGGCAGGGGCAGAGGACGGTGACAGGTGACAGGCCGGGCGGGAAGGAGTCAGTCAGGCAGGGGCCGAGGAGGAGACGGGGCTGGGTAAGGGTTAGGGTTAGAGTCAGGGCACAAGTCACAATCGCAAAGACCTGGAAGCGACCCGAGTGCCCATCGACCCACGAGTGCGTAAATGAAATGTGGCGCGTGGACACCACGGAGTGCTATTCAGCTAGGAGGAGCAGCGGTGAGAGGGCACCTCTCGTGGTTCTCCTGGCCAGAGCTGGAACCCGTTCCAGTAAGCCAGGTAGCCCAAGAATGGACACACGAGCACCACGTGCTCGCGCTCACCAGCAAATGGGTACGAACCGACGGACACCCAAGTGGACACAGAGGAATCACCTTCATCGGGTGGGTGTCGGGCGGGTGGGGGGAGGGGATGGGCATACACCTCCATTAGGAATGGGGTGGGTGCGCACCGACTGGGGGATGGGCGCACTTGAGGCTCTGACCCGAGGGGGGAGGCTGGGAGAGGGCAACGTACCCGACCTTAACATTGGTACCCCCACAATACGCTGGAACAACATCAGAGGTTAATGAATAAGAACACAGGGGGGAGGGGGGCACGGGCAACACATGTCACCTTAATACTTGGACTCCCATCATCTGCTTGAAAAGAGAGAGAAAAGAAAATGCAATCATAGAGATAAGAGACACTTTTTAAACATAATGAATCCGAAGAGAAAAGTAAAAGGAGGCCTGTGGAGCAGGTCTGGGTGTGACTCCGGATCCCCCAACATCAGGTGCCACCACCAAAGATTCCTACGTGTAGCCCATAGAACCCCAAAAGCAACGGGACGAGTTCTGGTCACATACTCCCTCAAAATGACATCCTGGCCTTCTTCTGGAACTCCCTCCCCTCTCAGACTCTCAAGGTTTCCTCCAGCGTGTCGGTTCCCACAGAGCAGACCTTTGGTCTGAGACCTGACAGTCCAGAAGCCACGCATGCTGCCGCGTGACGGCGGTGTCGCGGCTTGGGACAAGAGGAGGCCCCACGGTGCGGGCTGGGGCGCCAGGCACCGCGGCGGGCGCTGAGGGTGGGGGAGACCCCCGCCCCGGGCCGCCGCCTCGCTCCCAGAGAGGGGACAGAACAAGAGGCAAAACAAAACAAAAAAAAAAAAAAAAAAGAAGCCTACGGCACCCGGTATTCCCAGGCGGTCTCCCATCCAAGTACTAACCAGGCCCGACCCTGCTTAGCTTCCGAGACCAGACGAGATCGGGCGCGTTCAGGGTGGTGTGGCCCTAGACGGCGGAGGGCGCCCCTGCCCCGCTCAAGAAGCCGAGCCTCTCTGCGCTTCCCCGCCGCCTCCTCCCGCCCCAGGCCCCGCGCCGGCGCTGACCCGCACCGGGCGGGCCTGTTGAGTTCACCGGCCGGGTCCGGCGGGCTCCGAGGGACGGGGGTGACAGGCGGGGCGGGGCGGGGCGGGCAGGGAGCGGCGGGCCGGGGTGGGGGGCTGTCTCTCTATACACACACACACACACACACACACACACTCACACTCACTCACTCACACTCACACAAGATGCGCCTCCACGGCTGGACTCGCCAAGGTGGAGACCTTCCAGCCCCCTTCCTCTCCTCGCCTGGCCCACCCCCAGCTCGTGGCCGCCCCCGCCGCCCCCGCCGCCGCCGCCGCCGCCGCCGCCGCCGATTGCGCACGCGCGGGTCGCCCGCCCTTTGACCCCAGGCAGGGGCCGCCCTCCCCGACAACCCCTTTCAGCTGCGCCCCCCACCCTGTGGGTGGGCTGCCGCCTATTCCCCCGGGCCCGGGCTGGGGCACAGCGCATGGGGGAGGGGAGCGAGTGTATGGGGCGTCTCTCTCTCTCTCTCTTGGGATGTGTCCCATGGGTGGGGTGGCGTGGTTAGTGGGGCGCTGAAGAAATCAGTCCCCTCCATCTCCTACCTCTGGAAAACGCCCAAGCCCTTGGAGAACTGCCGGCAACGCGACCGTGGGGGCCGGGACCCTCCTCTGTGTCCTCCTGTGGCCCAGTCCTAGGGGCCTGGGCCTGGCCGGGGCTGCATTGGACCCCGACCCCCCTGGCGTGTGGACTCGCTAAAAATCGGCGATTAGATATTGGATTCCAGCTTCATTGAGGTCATTTCACTAATGAGTGCACCGGAAAGAGTTTCCTAATCCATCTGTGAGGGTGGCAACTGAAAGAGAATTTTAAAGCTGACAGAATAGGCGAGGAAAGGCATAGGAGATTTCCACACCCAGTAAGGAAGCCTTTCCCGAAATGGAAGAAAGAAACGAGCAAACAGAGACACCGGTAGCCCGCCAGGATCAGAGTCTGCCCCCGAGAGAAAGTACCCTGACCAGGTTCACCCGTGGGTGGGTGGCGAGCTAGCGGCATTCAGAAGAGCGAGGCCCGCAGTCTGTGCAGAAGACACCTGCACTCGGGTGTGTGTGGCGGCACGATTCACAAGCAGCTCCAGATGTTAAGCCAAGGAGAAGCCAGGGAGTTCCCAACGCCCCAGGTGTCCTCAGCCCACGACTGGCTGCTGGGGGAATGCGAAGCCCGGCTCCTTGTCTCAGAGCGGGACAACCAGGAGGTGTGACGTACACCCCGGGGTTCCCAGGAGGATCAGGCTGAAGCTGGGACTTGGCCTGAAAGTGTCCCCTCGCACGGCCACCCCCTTCCCCTTCCTGCTCCTCTACTCCTGGTGCCCCTCCATCCAGGGGCCAGACCTTAAAGAGTCACCCGCAAGAGAATCCTGGTCCCAAAGGAGCCTTCTGGGGGACCCGTGCTGAGAGAGGTTGTGGGCATGGCCCGCTGGGGCTCTGCCCGACCCAGGGCTGAGAGATGCAACCTCCCAGCTCTGGGTCCCTGCAGGGGAAGCGTTGGCAAGCACAGGGCCAGTCCTCCAAAGGCCCAGGTGCAGGGAGCCCAGGCCAAGCAGCCTGTGGAAGAAGCCACCCCGGGAACACGACTGCAGGCCACGGCCCTTCCCACCTCCTCCTCCTCCTCCTCCTCCTGCTCCTCCACCCCCCCCCCCGACCTCCCACCCCCACCCCCGACATGGCGCAGGGCTCAGAGACACCTCAGACACTTGCTACCCAAAGTGCAAAGGGCATCAGTTGCTCCTCCAAACCCCCCCCCCGCCCAGCAGACCGCGTTGTCCAGCCAGCCCCCGGGCCTCCCTGGGGTGCCCAGCACAAAAGTGCAGACAACCACCGGACCCTCAATCTCAGTTTTCGGATGTTTTTGCCACTCTAAGGACCCGCAGGCCAGCTGGGCCTTCTGGCAGGACAGAGAGCCCCGGAATCCGACGTGGAGAGCTGGGTGTACGTCCCCACGAGGAGGCGGTCCCCACCTCCGCGGCTCTCCCCTTGCGGGGGGGAAAAGCAGCCACGGGGCCTCAGAGAAGACACCAGGCTGGGCGCCCGCCCCACAGTGGGGGCACGTCCCCCGCAGGCCACTTAGCGACGGCCGCCGGCCGGCGGACGGTTGGGTGGCGCGAGACGCTGCGGCCGCCCTGCTACCGGGTTCCTGGGAGGGCGTCCTGGAACCAGCGTCCACACCAAGCCCTTGGAAGGCCCAGGCGACGGAGGAGCCCCGTCAGGCAGGGGCCGAGGACGGTGACGGCCCGGGCGGGGAGGAGCGTGTCAGGCAGGGGCAGAGGACGGTGACAGGTGACAGGCCGGGCGGGAAGGAGTCAGTCAGGCAGGGGCCGAGGAGGAGACGGGGCTGGGTAAGGGTTAGGGTTAGAGTCAGGGCACAAGTCACAATCGCAAAGACCTGGAAGCGACCCGAGTGCCCATCGACCCACGAGTGCGTAAATGAAATGTGGCGCGTGGACACCACGGAGTGCTATTCAGCTAGGAGGAGCAGCGGTGAGAGGGCACCTCTCGTGGTTCTCCTGGCCAGAGCTGGAACCCGTTCCAGTAAGCCAGGTAGCCCAAGAATGGACACACGAGCACCACGTGCTCGCGCTCACCAGCAAATGGGTACGAACCGACGGACACCCAAGTGGACACAGAGGAATCACCTTCATCGGGTGGGTGTCGGGCGGGTGGGGGGAGGGGATGGGCATACACCTCCATTAGGAATGGGGTGGGTGCGCACCGACTGGGGGATGGGCGCACTTGAGGCTCTGACCCGAGGGGGGAGGCTGGGAGAGGGCAACGTACCCGACCTTAACATTGGTACCCCCACAATACGCTGGAACAACATCAGAGGTTAATGAATAAGAACACAGGGGGGAGGGGGGCACGGGCAACACATGTCACCTTAATACTTGGACTCCCATCATCTGCTTGAAAAGAGAGAGAAAAGAAAATGCAATCATAGAGATAAGAGACACTTTTTAAACATAATGAATCCGAAGAGAAAAGTAAAAGGAGGCCTGTGGAGCAGGTCTGGGTGTGACTCCGGATCCCCCAACATCAGGTGCCACCACCAAAGATTCCTACGTGTAGCCCATAGAACCCCAAAAGCAACGGGACGAGTTCTGGTCACATACTCCCTCAAAATGACATCCTGGCCTTCTTCTGGAACTCCCTCCCCTCTCAGACTCTCAAGGTTTCCTCCAGCGTGTCGGTTCCCACAGAGCAGACCTTTGGTCTGAGACCTGACAGTCCAGAAGCCACGCATGCTGCCGCGTGACGGCGGTGTCGCGGCTTGGGACAAGAGGAGGCCCCACGGTGCGGGCTGGGGCGCCAGGCACCGCGGCGGGCGCTGAGGGTGGGGGAGACCCCCGCCCCGGGCCGCCGCCTCGCTCCCAGAGAGGGGACAGAACAAGAGGCAAAACAAAACAAAAAAAAAAAAAAAAAAAGAAGCCTACGGCACCCGGTATTCCCAGGCGGTCTCCCATCCAAGTACTAACCAGGCCCGACCCTGCTTAGCTTCCGAGACCAGACGAGATCGGGGGCGTTCAGGGTGGTGTGGCCCTAGACGGCGGCGGAGGGCGCCCCTGCCCCGCTCAAGAAGCCGAGCCTCTCTGCGCTTCCCCGCCGCCTCCTCCCGCCCCAGGCCCCGCGCCGGCGCTGACCCGCACCGGGCGGGCCTGTTGAGTTCACCGGCCGGGTCCGGCGGGCTCCGAGGGACGGGGGTGACAGGCGGGGCGGGGCGGGGCGGGCAGGGAGCGGCGGGCCGGGGTGGGGGGCTGTCTCTCTATACACACACACACACACACACACACACACTCACACTCACTCACTCACACTCACACAAGATGCGCCTCCACGGCTGGACTCGCCAAGGTGGAGACCTTCCAGCCCCCTTCCTCTCCTCGCCTGGCCCACCCCCAGCTCGTGGCCGCCCCCGCCGCCCCCGCCGCCGCCGCCGCCGCCGCCGCCGCCGCCGCCGATTGCGCACGCGCGGGTCGCCCGCCCTTTGACCCCAGGCAGGGGCCGCCCTCCCCGACAACCCCTTTCAGCTGCGCCCCCCACCCTGTGGGTGGGCTGCCGCCTATTCCCCCGGGCCCGGGCTGGGGCACAGCGCATGGGGGAGGGGAGCGAGTGTATGGGGCGTCTCTCTCTCTCTCTCTTGGGATGTGTCCCATGGGTGGGGTGGCGTGGTTAGTGGGGCGCTGAAGAAATCAGTCCCCTCCATCTCCTACCTCTGGAAAACGCCCAAGCCCTTGGAGAACTGCCGGCAACGCGACCGTGGGGGCCGGGACCCTCCTCTGTGTCCTCCTGTGGCCCAGTCCTAGGGGCCTGGGCCTGGCCGGGGCTGCATTGGACCCCGACCCCCCTGGCGTGTGGACTCGCTAAAAATCGGCGATTAGATATTGGATTCCAGCTTCATTGAGGTCATTTCACTAATGAGTGCACCGGAAAGAGTTTCCTAATCCATCTGTGAGGGTGGCAACTGAAAGAGAATTTTAAAGCTGACAGAATAGGCGAGGAAAGGCATAGGAGATTTCCACACCCAGTAAGGAAGCCTTTCCCGAAATGGAAGAAAGAAACGAGCAAACAGAGACACCGGTAGCCCGCCAGGATCAGAGTCTGCCCCCGAGAGAAAGTACCCTGACCAGGTTCACCCGTGGGTGGGTGGCGAGCTAGCGGCATTCAGAAGAGCGAGGCCCGCAGTCTGTGCAGAAGACACCTGCACTCGGGTGTGTGTGGCGGCACGATTCACAAGCAGCTCCAGATGTTAAGCCAAGGAGAAGCCAGGGAGTTCCCAACGCCCCAGGTGTCCTCAGCCCACGACTGGCTGCTGGGGGAATGCGAAGCCCGGCTCCTTGTCTCAGAGCGGGACAACCAGGAGGTGTGACGTACACCCCGGGGTTCCCAGGAGGATCAGGCTGAAGCTGGGACTTGGCCTGAAAGTGTCCCCTCGCACGGCCACCCCCTTCCCCTTCCTGCTCCTCTACTCCTGGTGCCCCTCCATCCAGGGGCCAGACCTTAAAGAGTCACCCGCAAGAGAATCCTGGTCCCAAAGGAGCCTTCTGGGGGACCCGTGCTGAGAGAGGTTGTGGGCATGGCCCGCTGGGGCTCTGCCCGACCCAGGGCTGAGAGATGCAACCTCCCAGCTCTGGGTCCCTGCAGGGGAAGCGTTGGCAAGCACAGGGCCAGTCCTCCAAAGGCCCAGGTGCAGGGAGCCCAGGCCAAGCAGCCTGTGGAAGAAGCCACCCCGGGAACACGACTGCAGGCCACGGCCCTTCCCACCTCCTCCTCCTCCTCCTCCTCCTGCTCCTCCACCCCCCCCCCGACCTCCCACCCCCACCCCCGACATGGCGCAGGGCTCAGAGACACCTCAGACACTTGCTACCCAAAGTGCAAAGGGCATCAGTTGCTCCTCCAAACCCCCCCCCCCCCGCCCAGCAGACCGCGTTGTCCAGCCAGCCCCCGGGCCTCCCTGGGGTGCCCAGCACAAAAGTGCAGACAACCACCGGACCCTCAATCTCAGTTTTCGGATGTTTTTGCCACTCTAAGGACCCGCAGGCCAGCTGGGCCTTCTGGCAGGACAGAGAGCCCCGGAATCCGACGTGGAGAGCTGGGTGTACGTCCCCACGAGGAGGCGGTCCCCACCTCCGCGGCTCTCCCCTTGCGGGGGGGAAAAGCAGCCACGGGGCCTCAGAGAAGACACCAGGCTGGGCGCCCGCCCCACAGTGGGGGCACGTCCCCCGCAGGCCACTTAGCGACGGCCGCCGGCCGGCGGACGGTTGGGTGGCGCGAGACGCTGCGGCCGCCCTGCTACCGGGTTCCTGGGAGGGCGTCCTGGAACCAGCGTCCACACCAAGCCCTTGGAAGGCCCAGGCGACGGAGGAGCCCCGTCAGGCAGGGGCCGAGGACGGTGACGGCCCGGGCGGGGAGGAGCGTGTCAGGCAGGGGCAGAGGACGGTGACAGGTGACAGGCCGGGCGGGAAGGAGTCAGTCAGGCAGGGGCCGAGGAGGAGACGGGGCTGGGTAAGGGTTAGGGTTAGAGTCAGGGCACAAGTCACAATCGCAAAGACCTGGAAGCGACCCGAGTGCCCATCGACCCACGAGTGCGTAAATGAAATGTGGCGCGTGGACACCACGGAGTGCTATTCAGCTAGGAGGAGCAGCGGTGAGAGGGCACCTCTCGTGGTTCTCCTGGCCAGAGCTGGAACCCGTTCCAGTAAGCCAGGTAGCCCAAGAATGGACACACGAGCACCACGTGCTCGCGCTCACCAGCAAATGGGTACGAACCGACGGACACCCAAGTGGACACAGAGGAATCACCTTCATCGGGTGGGTGTCGGGCGGGTGGGGGGAGGGGATGGGCATACACCTCCATTAGGAATGGGGTGGGTGCGCACCGACTGGGGGATGGGCGCACTTGAGGCTCTGACCCGAGGGGGGAGGCTGGGAGAGGGCAACGTACCCGACCTTAACATTGGTACCCCCACAATACGCTGGAACAACATCAGAGGTTAATGAATAAGAACACAGGGGGGAGGGGGGCACGGGCAACACATGTCACCTTAATACTTGGACTCCCATCATCTGCTTGAAAAGAGAGAGAAAAGAAAATGCAATCATAGAGATAAGAGACACTTTTTAAACATAATGAATCCGAAGAGAAAAGTAAAAGGAGGCCTGTGGAGCAGGTCTGGGTGTGACTCCGGATCCCCCAACATCAGGTGCCACCACCAAAGATTCCTACGTGTAGCCCATAGAACCCCAAAAGCAACGGGACGAGTTCTGGTCACATACTCCCTCAAAATGACATCCTGGCCTTCTTCTGGAACTCCCTCCCCTCTCAGACTCTCAAGGTTTCCTCCAGCGTGTCGGTTCCCACAGAGCAGACCTTTGGTCTGAGACCTGACAGTCCAGAAGCCACGCATGCTGCCGCGTGACGGCGGTGTCGCGGCTTGGGACAAGAGGAGGCCCCACGGTGCGGGCTGGGGCGCCAGGCACCGCGGCGGGCGCTGAGGGTGGGGGAGACCCCCGCCCCGGGCCGCCGCCTCGCTCCCAGAGAGGGGACAGAACAAGAGGCAAAACAAAACAAAAAAAAAAAAAAAGAAGAAGCCTACGGCACCCGGTATTCCCAGGCGGTCTCCCATCCAAGTACTAACCAGGCCCGACCCTGCTTAGCTTCCGAGACCAGACGAGATCGGGCGCGTTCAGGGTGGTGTGGCCCTAGACGGCGGAGGGCGCCCCTGCCCCGCTCAAGAAGCCGAGCCTCTCTGCGCTTCCCCGCCGCCTCCTCCCGCCCCAGGCCCCGCGCCGGCGCTGACCCGCACCGGGCGGGCCTGTTGAGTTCACCGGCCGGGTCCGGCGGGCTCCGAGGGACGGGGGTGACAGGCGGGGCGGGGCGGGCAGGGAGCGGCGGGCCGGGGTGGGGGGCTGTCTCTCTATACACACACACACACACACACACACACACTCACACTCACTCACTCACACTCACACAAGATGCGCCTCCACGGCTGGACTCGCCAAGGTGGAGACCTTCCAGCCCCCTTCCTCTCCTCGCCTGGCCCACCCCCAGCTCGTGGCCGCCCCCGCCGCCGCCGCCGCCGCCGCCGCCGCCGCCGCCGATTGCGCACGCGCGGGTCGCCCGCCCTTTGACCCCAGGCAGGGGCCGCCCTCCCCGACAACCCCTTTCAGCTGCGCCCCCCACCCTGTGGGTGGGCTGCCGCCTATTCCCCCGGGCCCGGGCTGGGGCACAGCGCATGGGGGAGGGGAGCGAGTGTATGGGGCGTCTCTCTCTCTCTCTTGGGATGTGTCCCATGGGTGGGGTGGCGTGGTTAGTGGGGCGCTGAAGAAATCAGTCCCCTCCATCTCCTACCTCCGGAAAACGCCCAAGCCCTTGGAGAACTGCCGGCAACGCGACCGTGGGGGCCGGGACCCTCCTCTGTGTCCTCCTGTGGCCCAGTCCAAGGGGCCTGGGCCTGGCCGGGGCTGCATTGGACCCCGACCCCCCTGGCGTGTGGACTCGGTAAAAATCGGCGATTAGATATTGGATTCCAGCTTCATTGAGGTCATTTCACTAATGAGTGCACCGGAAAGAGTTTCCTAATCCATCTGTGAGGGTGGCAACTGAAAGAGAATTTTAAAGCTGACAGAATAGGCGAGGAAAGGCATAGGAGATTTCCACACCCAGTAAGGAAGCCTTTCCCGAAATGGAAGAAAGAAACGAGCAAACAGAGACACCGGTAGCCCGCCAGGATCAGAGTCTGCCCCCGAGAGAAAGTACCCTGACCAGGTTCACCCGTGGGTGGGTGGCGAGCTAGCGGCATTCAGAAGAGCGAGGCCCGCAGTCTGTGCAGAAGACACCTGCACTCGGGTGTGTGTGGCGGCACGATTCACAAGCAGCTCCAGATGTTAAGCCAAGGAGAAGCCAGGGAGTTCCCAACGCCCCAGGTGTCCTCAGCCCACGACTGGCTGCTGGGGGAATGCGAAGCCCGGCTCCTTGTCTCAGAGCGGGACAACCAGGAGGTGTGACGTACACCCCGGGGTTCCCAGGAGGATCAGGCTGAAGCTGGGACTTGGCCTGAAAGTGTCCCCTCGCACGGCCACCCCCTTCCCCTTCCTGCTCCTCTACTCCTGGTGCCCCTCCATCCAGGGGCCAGACCTTAAAGAGTCACCCGCAAGAGAATCCTGGTCCCAAAGGAGCCTTCTGGGGGACCCGTGCTGAGAGAGGTTGTGGGCATGGCCCGCTGGGGCTCTGCCCGACCCAGGGCTGAGAGATGCAACCTCCCAGCTCTGGGTCCCTGCAGGGGAAGCGTTGGCAAGCACAGGGCCAGTCCTCCAAAGGCCCAGGTGCAGGGAGCCCAGGCCAAGCAGCCTGTGGAAGAAGCCACCCCGGGAACACGACTGCAGGCCACGGCCCTTCCCACCTCCTCCTCCTCCTCCTCCTCCTGCTCCTCCACCCCCCCCCCCGACCTCCCACCCCCACCCCCGACATGGCGCAGGGCTCAGAGACACCTCAGACACTTGCTACCCAAAGTGCAAAGGGCATCAGTTGCTCCTCCAAACCCCCCCCCCCCCGCCCAGCAGACCGCGTTGTCCAGCCAGCCCCCGGGCCTCCCTGGGGTGCCCAGCACAAAAGTGCAGACAACCACCGGACCCTCAATCTCAGTTTTCGGATGTTTTTGCCACTCTAAGGACCCGCAGGCCAGCTGGGCCTTCTGGCAGGACAGAGAGCCCCGGAATCCGACGTGGAGAGCTGGGTGTACGTCCCCACGAGGAGGCGGTCCCCACCTCCGCGGCTCTCCCCTTGCGGGGGGGAAAAGCAGCCACGGGGCCTCAGAGAAGACACCAGGCTGGGCGCCCGCCCCACAGTGGGGGCACGTCCCCCGCAGGCCACTTAGCGACGGCCGCCGGCCGGCGGACGGTTGGGTGGCGCGAGACGCTGCGGCCGCCCTGCTACCGGGTTCCTGGGAGGGCGTCCTGGAACCAGCGTCCACACCAAGCCCTTGGAAGGCCCAGGCGACGGAGGAGCCCCGTCAGGCAGGGGCCGAGGACGGTGACGGCCCGGGCGGGGAGGAGCGTGTCAGGCAGGGGCAGAGGACGGTGACAGGTGACAGGCCGGGCGGGAAGGAGTCAGTCAGGCAGGGGCCGAGGAGGAGACGGGGCTGGGTAAGGGTTAGGGTTAGAGTCAGGGCACAAGTCACAATCGCAAAGACCTGGAAGCGACCCGAGTGCCCATCGACCCACGAGTGCGTAAATGAAATGTGGCGCGTGGACACCACGGAGTGCTATTCAGCTAGGAGGAGCAGCGGTGAGAGGGCACCTCTCGTGGTTCTCCTGGCCAGAGCTGGAACCCGTTCCAGTAAGCCAGGTAGCCCAAGAATGGACACACGAGCACCACGTGCTCGCGCTCACCAGCAAATGGGTACGAACCGACGGACACCCAAGTGGACACAGAGGAATCACCTTCATCGGGTGGGTGTCGGGCGGGTGGGGGGAGGGGATGGGCATACACCTCCATTAGGAATGGGGTGGGTGCGCACCGACTGGGGGATGGGCGCACTTGAGGCTCTGACCCGAGGGGGGAGGCTGGGAGAGGGCAACGTACCCGACCTTAACATTGGTACCCCCACAATACGCTGGAACAACATCAGAGGTTAATGAATAAGAACACAGGGGGGAGGGGGGCACGGGCAACACATGTCACCTTAATACTTGGACTCCCATCATCTGCTTGAAAAGAGAGAGAAAAGAAAATGCAATCATAGAGATAAGAGACACTTTTTAAACATAATGAATCCGAAGAGAAAAGTAAAAGGAGGCCTGTGGAGCAGGTCTGGGTGTGACTCCGGATCCCCCAACATCAGGTGCCACCACCAAAGATTCCTACGTGTAGCCCATAGAACCCCAAAAGCAACGGGACGAGTTCTGGTCACATACTCCCTCAAAATGACATCCTGGCCTTCTTCTGGAACTCCCTCCCCTCTCAGACTCTCAAGGTTTCCTCCAGCGTGTCGGTTCCCACAGAGCAGACCTTTGGTCTGAGACCTGACAGTCCAGAAGCCACGCATGCTGCCGCGTGACGGCGGTGTCGCGGCTTGGGACAAGAGGAGGCCCCACGGTGCGGGCTGGGGCGCCAGGCACCGCGGCGGGCGCTGAGGGTGGGGGTGACCCCCGCCCCGGGCCGCCGCCTCGCTCCCAGAGAGGGGACAGAACAAGAGGCAAAACAAAACAAAAAAAAAAAAAAAAAAGAAGCCTACGGCACCCGGTATTCCCAGGCGGTCTCCCATCCAAGTACTAACCAGGCCCGACCCTGCTTAGCTTCCGAGACCAGACGAGATCGGGCGCGTTCAGGGTGGTGTGGCCCTAGACGGCGGAGGGCGCCCCTGCCCCGCTCAAGAAGCCGAGCCTCTCTGCGCTTCCCCGCCGCCTCCTCCCGCCCCAGGCCCCGCGCCGGCGCTGACCCGCACCGGGCGGGCCTGTTGAGTTCACCGGCCGGGTCCGGCGGGCTCCGAGGGACGGGGGTGACAGGCGGGGCGGGGCGGGGCGGGCAGGGAGCGGCGGGCCGGGGTGGGGGGCTGTCTCTCTATACACACACACACACACACACACACACACTCACACTCACTCACTCACACTCACACAAGATGCGCCTCCACGGCTGGACTCGCCAAGGTGGAGACCTTCCAGCCCCCTTCCTCTCCTCGCCTGGCCCACCCCCAGCTCGTGGCCGCCCCCGCCGCCGCCGCCGCCGCCGCCGCCGCCGCCGCCGATTGCGCACGCGCGGGTCGCCCGCCCTTTGACCCCAGGCAGGGGCCGCCCTCCCCGACAACCCCTTTCAGCTGCGCCCCCCACCCTGTGGGTGGGCTGCCGCCTATTCCCCCGGGCCCGGGCTGGGGCACAGCGCATGGGGGAGGGGAGCGAGTGTATGGGGCGTCTCTCTCTCTCTCTTGGGATGTGTCCCATGGGTGGGGTGGCGTGGTTAGTGGGGCGCTGAAGAAATCAGTCCCCTCCATCTCCTACCTCCGGAAAACGCCCAAGCCCTTGGAGAACTGCCGGCAACGCGACCGTGGGGGCCGGGACCCTCCTCTGTGTCCTCCTGTGGCCCAGTCCAAGGGGCCTGGGCCTGGCCGGGGCTGCATTGGACCCCGACCCCCCTGGCGTGTGGACTCGGTAAAAATCGGCGATTAGATATTGGATTCCAGCTTCATTGAGGTCATTTCACTAATGAGTGCACCGGAAAGAGTTTCCTAATCCATCTGTGAGGGTGGCAACTGAAAGAGAATTTTAAAGCTGACAGAATAGGCGAGGAAAGGCATAGGAGATTTCCACACCCAGTAAGGAAGCCTTTCCCGAAATGGAAGAAAGAAACGAGCAAACAGAGACACCGGTAGCCCGCCAGGATCAGAGTCTGCCCCCGAGAGAAAGTACCCTGACCAGGTTCACCCGTGGGTGGGTGGCGAGCTAGCGGCATTCAGAAGAGCGAGGCCCGCAGTCTGTGCAGAAGACACCTGCACTCGGGTGTGTGTGGCGGCACGATTCACAAGCAGCTCCAGATGTTAAGCCAAGGAGAAGCCAGGGAGTTCCCAACGCCCCAGGTGTCCTCAGCCCACGACTGGCTGCTGGGGGAATGCGAAGCCCGGCTCCTTGTCTCAGAGCGGGACAACCAGGAGGTGTGACGTACACCCCGGGGTTCCCAGGAGGATCAGGCTGAAGCTGGGACTTGGCCTGAAAGTGTCCCCTCGCACGGCCACCCCCTTCCCCTTCCTGCTCCTCTACTCCTGGTGCCCCTCCATCCAGGGGCCAGACCTTAAAGAGTCACCCGCAAGAGAATCCTGGTCCCAAAGGAGCCTTCTGGGGGACCCGTGCTGAGAGAGGTTGTGGGCATGGCCCGCTGGGGCTCTGCCCGACCCAGGGCTGAGAGATGCAACCTCCCAGCTCTGGGTCCCTGCAGGGGAAGCGTTGGCAAGCACAGGGCCAGTCCTCCAAAGGCCCAGGTGCAGGGAGCCCAGGCCAAGCAGCCTGTGGAAGAAGCCACCCCGGGAACACGACTGCAGGCCACGGCCCTTCCCACCTCCTCCTCCTCCTCCTCCTCCTGCTCCTCCACCCCCCCCCCCGACCTCCCACCCCCACCCCCGACATGGCGCAGGGCTCAGAGACACCTCAGACACTTGCTACCCAAAGTGCAAAGGGCATCAGTTGCTCCTCCAAACCCCCCCCCCCCGCCCAGCAGACCGCGTTGTCCAGCCAGCCCCCGGGCCTCCCTGGGGTGCCCAGCACAAAAGTGCAGACAACCACCGGACCCTCAATCTCAGTTTTCGGATGTTTTTGCCACTCTAAGGACCCGCAGGCCAGCTGGGCCTTCTGGCAGGACAGAGAGCCCCGGAATCCGACGTGGAGAGCTGGGTGTACGTCCCCACGAGGAGGCGGTCCCCACCTCCGCGGCTCTCCCCTTGCGGGGGGGAAAAGCAGCCACGGGGCCTCAGAGAAGACACCAGGCTGGGCGCCCGCCCCACAGTGGGGGCACGTCCCCCGCAGGCCACTTAGCGACGGCCGCCGGCCGGCGGACGGTTGGGTGGCGCGAGACGCTGCGGCCGCCCTGCTACCGGGTTCCTGGGAGGGCGTCCTGGAACCAGCGTCCACACCAAGCCCTTGGAAGGCCCAGGCGACGGAGGAGCCCCGTCAGGCAGGGGCCGAGGACGGTGACGGCCCGGGCGGGGAGGAGCGTGTCAGGCAGGGGCAGAGGACGGTGACAGGTGACAGGCCGGGCGGGAAGGAGTCAGTCAGGCAGGGGCCGAGGAGGAGACGGGGCTGGGTAAGGGTTAGGGTTAGAGTCAGGGCACAAGTCACAATCGCAAAGACCTGGAAGCGACCCGAGTGCCCATCGACCCACGAGTGCGTAAATGAAATGTGGCGCGTGGACACCACGGAGTGCTATTCAGCTAGGAGGAGCAGCGGTGAGAGGGCACCTCTCGTGGTTCTCCTGGCCAGAGCTGGAACCCGTTCCAGTAAGCCAGGTAGCCCAAGAATGGACACACGAGCACCACGTGCTCGCGCTCACCAGCAAATGGGTACGAACCGACGGACACCCAAGTGGACACAGAGGAATCACCTTCATCGGGTGGGTGTCGGGCGGGTGGGGGGAGGGGATGGGCATACACCTCCATTAGGAATGGGGTGGGTGCGCACCGACTGGGGGATGGGCGCACTTGAGGCTCTGACCCGAGGGGGGAGGCTGGGAGAGGGCAACGTACCCGACCTTAACATTGGTACCCCCACAATACGCTGGAACAACATCAGAGGTTAATGAATAAGAACACAGGGGGGAGGGGGGCACGGGCAACACATGTCACCTTAATACTTGGACTCCCATCATCTGCTTGAAAAGAGAGAGAAAAGAAAATGCAATCATAGAGATAAGAGACACTTTTTAAACATAATGAATCCGAAGAGAAAAGTAAAAGGAGGCCTGTGGAGCAGGTCTGGGTGTGACTCCGGATCCCCCAACATCAGGTGCCACCACCAAAGATTCCTACGTGTAGCCCATAGAACCCCAAAAGCAACGGGACGAGTTCTGGTCACATACTCCCTCAAAATGACATCCTGGCCTTCTTCTGGAACTCCCTCCCCTCTCAGACTCTCAAGGTTTCCTCCAGCGTGTCGGTTCCCACAGAGCAGACCTTTGGTCTGAGACCTGACAGTCCAGAAGCCACGCATGCTGCCGCGTGACGGCGGTGTCGCGGCTTGGGACAAGAGGAGGCCCCACGGTGCGGGCTGGGGCGCCAGGCACCGCGGCGGGCGCTGAGGGTGGGGGTGACCCCCGCCCCGGGCCGCCGCCTCGCTCCCAGAGAGGGGACAGAACAAGAGGCAAAACAAAACAAAAAAAAAAAAAAAAAAGAAGCCTACGGCACCCGGTATTCCAGTACTAACCAGGCCCGACCCTGCTTAGCTTCCGAGACCAGACGAGATCGGGCGCGTTCAGGGTGGTGTGGCCCTAGACGGCGGAGGGCGCCCCTGCCCCGCTCAAGAAGCCGAGCCTCTCTGCGCTTCCCCGCCGCCTCCTCCCGCCCCAGGCCCCGCGCCGGCGCTGACCCGCACCGGGCGGGCCTGTTGAGTTCACCGGCCGGGTCCGGCGGGCTCCGAGGGACGGGGGTGACAGGCGGGGCGGGGCGGGGCGGGCAGGGAGCGGCGGGCCGGGGTGGGGGGCTGTCTCTCTATACACACACACACACACACACACACACTCACACTCACTCACTCACACTCACACAAGATGCGCCTCCACGGCTGGACTCGCCAAGGTGGAGACCTTCCAGCCCCCTTCCTCTCCTCGCCTGGCCCACCCCCAGCTCGTGGCCGCCCCCGCCGCCGCCGCCGCCGCCGCCGCCGCCGCCGCCGATTGCGCACGCGCGGGTCGCCCGCCCTTTGACCCCAGGCAGGGGCCGCCCTCCCCGACAACCCCTTTCAGCTGCGCCCCCCACCCTGTGGGTGGGCTGCCGCCTATTCCCCCGGGCCCGGGCTGGGGCACAGCGCATGGGGGAGGGGAGCGAGTGTATGGGGCGTCTCTCTCTCTCTCTCTTGGGATGTGTCCCATGGGTGGGGTGGCGTGGTTAGTGGGGCGCTGAAGAAATCAGTCCCCTCCATCTCCTACCTCTGGAAAACGCCCAAGCCCTTGGAGAACTGCCGGCAACGCGACCGTGGGGGCCGGGACCCTCCTCTGTGTCCTCCTGTGGCCCAGTCCTAGGGGCCTGGGCCTGGCCGGGGCTGCATTGGACCCCGACCCCCCTGGCGTGTGGACTCGCTAAAAATCGGCGATTAGATATTGGATTCCAGCTTCATTGAGGTCATTTCACTAATGAGTGCACCGGAAAGAGTTTCCTAATCCATCTGTGAGGGTGGCAACTGAAAGAGAATTTTAAAGCTGACAGAATAGGCGAGGAAAGGCATAGGAGATTTCCACACCCAGTAAGGAAGCCTTTCCCGAAATGGAAGAAAGAAAGGAGCAAACAGAGACACCGGTAGCCCGCCAGGATCAGAGTCTGCCCCCGAGAGAAAGTACCCTGACCAGGTTCACCCGTGGGTGGGTGGCGAGCTAGCGGCATTCAGAAGAGCGAGGCCCGCAGTCTGTGCAGAAGACACCTGCACTCGGGTGTGTGTGGCGGCACGATTCACAAGCAGCTCCAGATGTTAAGCCAAGGAGAAGCCAGGGAGTTCCCAACGCCCCAGGTGTCCTCAGCCCACGACTGGCTGCTGGGGGAATGCGAAGCCCGGCTCCTTGTCTCAGAGCGGGACAACCAGGAGGTGTGACGTACACCCCGGGGTTCCCAGGAGGATCAGGCTGAAGCTGGGACTTGGCCTGAAAGTGTCCCCTCGCACGGCCACCCCCTTCCCCTTCCTGCTCCTCTACTCCTGGTGCCCCTCCATCCAGGGGCCAGACCTTAAAGAGTCACCCGCAAGAGAATCCTGGTCCCAAAGGAGCCTTCTGGGGGACCCGTGCTGAGAGAGGTTGTGGGCATGGCCCGCTGGGGCTCTGCCCGACCCAGGGCTGAGAGATGCAACCTCCCAGCTCTGGGTCCCTGCAGGGGAAGCGTTGGCAAGCACAGGGCCAGTCCTCCAAAGGCCCAGGTGCAGGGAGCCCAGGCCAAGCAGCCTGTGGAAGAAGCCACCCCGGGAACACGACTGCAGGCCACGGCCCTTCCCACCTCCTCCTCCTCCTCCTCCTCCTGCTCCTCCACCCCCCCCCGACCTCCCACCCCCACCCCCGACATGGCGCAGGGCTCAGAGACACCTCAGACACTTGCTACCCAAAGTGCAAAGGGCATCAGTTGCTCCTCCAAACCCCCCCCCCCCCCGCCCAGCAGACCGCGTTGTCCAGCCAGCCCCCGGGCCTCCCTGGGGTGCCCAGCACAAAAGTGCAGACAACCACCGGACCCTCAATCTCAGTTTTCGGATGTTTTTGCCACTCTAAGGACCCGCAGGCCAGCTGGGCCTTCTGGCAGGACAGAGAGCCCCGGAATCCGACGTGGAGAGCTGGGTGTACGTCCCCACGAGGAGGCGGTCCCCACCTCCGCGGCTCTCCCCTTGCGGGGGGGAAAAGCAGCCACGGGGCCTCAGAGAAGACACCAGGCTGGGCGCCCGCCCCACAGTGGGGGCACGTCCCCCGCAGGCCACTTAGCGACGGCCGCCGGCCGGCGGACGGTTGGGTGGCGCGAGACGCTGCGGCCGCCCTGCTACCGGGTTCCTGGGAGGGCGTCCTGGAACCAGCGTCCACACCAAGCCCTTGGAAGGCCCAGGCGACGGAGGAGCCCCGTCAGGCAGGGGCCGAGGACGGTGACGGCCCGGGCGGGGAGGAGCGTGTCAGGCAGGGGCAGAGGACGGTGACAGGTGACAGGCCGGGCGGGAAGGAGTCAGTCAGGCAGGGGCCGAGGAGGAGACGGGGCTGGGTAAGGGTTAGGGTTAGAGTCAGGGCACAAGTCACAATCGCAAAGACCTGGAAGCGACCCGAGTGCCCATCGACCCACGAGTGCGTAAATGAAATGTGGCGCGTGGACACCACGGAGTGCTATTCAGCTAGGAGGAGCAGCGGTGAGAGGGCACCTCTCGTGGTTCTCCTGGCCAGAGCTGGAACCCGTTCCAGTAAGCCAGGTAGCCCAAGAATGGACACACGAGCACCACGTGCTCGCGCTCACCAGCAAATGGGTACGAACCGACGGACACCCAAGTGGACACAGAGGAATCACCTTCATCGGGTGGGTGTCGGGCGGGTGGGGGGAGGGGATGGGCATACACCTCCATTAGGAATGGGGTGGGTGCGCACCGACTGGGGGATGGGCGCACTTGAGGCTCTGACCCGAGGGGGGAGGCTGGGAGAGGGCAACGTACCCGACCTTAACATTGGTACCCCCACAATACGCTGGAACAACATCAGAGGTTAATGAATAAGAACACAGGGGGGAGGGGGGCACGGGCAACACATGTCACCTTAATACTTGGACTCCCATCATCTGCTTGAAAAGAGAGAGAAAAGAAAATGCAATCATAGAGATAAGAGACACTTTTTAAACATAATGAATCCGAAGAGAAAAGTAAAAGGAGGCCTGTGGAGCAGGTCTGGGTGTGACTCCGGATCCCCCAACATCAGGTGCCACCACCAAAGATTCCTACGTGTAGCCCATAGAACCCCAAAAGCAACGGGACGAGTTCTGGTCACATACTCCCTCAAAATGACATCCTGGCCTTCTTCTGGAACTCCCTCCCCTCTCAGACTCTCAAGGTTTCCTCCAGCGTGTCGGTTCCCACAGAGCAGACCTTTGGTCTGAGACCTGACAGTCCAGAAGCCACGCATGCTGCCGCGTGACGGCGGTGTCGCGGCTTGGGACAAGAGGAGGCCCCACGGTGCGGGCTGGGGCGCCAGGCACCGCGGCGGGCGCTGAGGGTGGGGGTGACCCCCGCCCCGGGCCGCCGCCTCGCTCCCAGAGAGGGGACAGAACAAGAGGCAAAACAAAACAAAAAAAAAAAAAAAAAAGAAGCCTACGGCACCCGGTATTCCCAGGCGGTCTCCCATCCAAGTACTAACCAGGCCCGACCCTGCTTAGCTTCCGAGACCAGACGAGATCGGGCGCGTTCAGGGTGGTGTGGCCCTAGACGGCGGAGGGCGCCCCTGCCCCGCTCAAGAAGCCGAGCCTCTCTGCGCTTCCCCGCCGCCTCCTCCCGCCCCAGGCCCCGCGCCGGCGCTGACCCGCACCGGGCGGGCCTGTTGAGTTCACCGGCCGGGTCCGGCGGGCTCCGAGGGACGGGGGTGACAGGCGGGGCGGGGCGGGGCGGGCAGGGAGCGGCGGGCCGGGGTGGGGGGCTGTCTCTCTATACACACACACACACACACACACACACACTCACACTCACTCACTCACACTCACACAAGATGCGCCTCCACGGCTGGACTCGCCAAGGTGGAGACCTTCCAGCCCCCTTCCTCTCCTCGCCTGGCCCACCCCCAGCTCGTGGCCGCCCCCGCCGCCGCCGCCGCCGCCGCCGCCGCCGCCGCCGCCGATTGCGCACGCGCGGGTCGCCCGCCCTTTGACCCCAGGCAGGGGCCGCCCTCCCCGACAACCCCTTTCAGCTGCGCCCCCCACCCTGTGGGTGGGCTGCCGCCTATTCCCCCGGGCCCGGGCTGGGGCACAGCGCATGGGGGAGGGGAGCGAGTGTATGGGGCGTCTCTCTCTCTCTCTCTTGGGATGTGTCCCATGGGTGGGGTGGCGTGGTTAGTGGGGCGCTGAAGAAATCAGTCCCCTCCATCTCCTACCTCTGGAAAACGCCCAAGCCCTTGGAGAACTGCCGGCAACGCGACCGTGGGGGCCGGGACCCTCCTCTGTGTCCTCCTGTGGCCCAGTCCTAGGGGCCTGGGCCTGGCCGGGGCTGCATTGGACCCCGACCCCCCTGGCGTGTGGACTCGCTAAAAATCGGCGATTAGATATTGGATTCCAGCTTCATTGAGGTCATTTCACTAATGAGTGCACCGGAAAGAGTTTCCTAATCCATCTGTGAGGGTGGCAACTGAAAGAGAATTTTAAAGCTGACAGAATAGGCGAGGAAAGGCATAGGAGATTTCCACACCCAGTAAGGAAGCCTTTCCCGAAATGGAAGAAAGAAAGGAGCAAACAGAGACACCGGTAGCCCGCCAGGATCAGAGTCTGCCCCCGAGAGAAAGTACCCTGACCAGGTTCACCCGTGGGTGGGTGGCGAGCTAGCGGCATTCAGAAGAGCGAGGCCCGCAGTCTGTGCAGAAGACACCTGCACTCGGGTGTGTGTGGCGGCACGATTCACAAGCAGCTCCAGATGTTAAGCCAAGGAGAAGCCAGGGAGTTCCCAACGCCCCAGGTGTCCTCAGCCCACGACTGGCTGCTGGGGGAATGCGAAGCCCGGCTCCTTGTCTCAGAGCGGGACAACCAGGAGGTGTGACGTACACCCCGGGGTTCCCAGGAGGATCAGGCTGAAGCTGGGACTTGGCCTGAAAGTGTCCCCTCGCACGGCCACCCCCTTCCCCTTCCTGCTCCTCTACTCCTGGTGCCCCTCCATCCAGGGGCCAGACCTTAAAGAGTCACCCGCAAGAGAATCCTGGTCCCAAAGGAGCCTTCTGGGGGACCCGTGCTGAGAGAGGTTGTGGGCATGGCCCGCTGGGGCTCTGCCCGACCCAGGGCTGAGAGATGCAACCTCCCAGCTCTGGGTCCCTGCAGGGGAAGCGTTGGCAAGCACAGGGCCAGTCCTCCAAAGGCCCAGGTGCAGGGAGCCCAGGCCAAGCAGCCTGTGGAAGAAGCCACCCCGGGAACACGACTGCAGGCCACGGCCCTTCCCACCTCCTCCTGCTCCTCCACCCCCCCCCCGACCTCCCACCCCCACCCCCGACATGGCGCAGGGCTCAGAGACACCTCAGACACTTGCTACCCAAAGTGCAAAGGGCATCAGTTGCTCCTCCAAACCCCCCCCCCCCCGCCCAGCAGACCGCGTTGTCCAGCCAGCCCCCGGGCCTCCCTGGGGTGCCCAGCACAAAAGTGCAGACAACCACCGGACCCTCAATCTCAGTTTTCGGATGTTTTTGCCACTCTAAGGACCCGCAGGCCAGCTGGGCCTTCTGGCAGGACAGAGAGCCCCGGAATCCGACGTGGAGAGCTGGGTGTACGTCCCCACGAGGAGGCGGTCCCCACCTCCGCGGCTCTCCCCTTGCGGGGGGGAAAAGCAGCCACGGGGCCTCAGAGAAGACACCAGGCTGGGCGCCCGCCCCACAGTGGGGGCACGTCCCCCGCAGGCCACTTAGCGACGGCCGCCGGCCGGCGGACGGTTGGGTGGCGCGAGACGCTGCGGCCGCCCTGCTACCGGGTTCCTGGGAGGGCGTCCTGGAACCAGCGTCCACACCAAGCCCTTGGAAGGCCCAGGCGACGGAGGAGCCCCGTCAGGCAGGGGCCGAGGACGGTGACGGCCCGGGCGGGGAGGAGCGTGTCAGGCAGGGGCAGAGGACGGTGACAGGTGACAGGCCGGGCGGGAAGGAGTCAGTCAGGCAGGGGCCGAGGAGGAGACGGGGCTGGGTAAGGGTTAGGGTTAGAGTCAGGGCACAAGTCACAATCGCAAAGACCTGGAAGCGACCCGAGTGCCCATCGACCCACGAGTGCGTAAATGAAATGTGGCGCGTGGACACCACGGAGTGCTATTCAGCTAGGAGGAGCAGCGGTGAGAGGGCACCTCTCGTGGTTCTCCTGGCCAGAGCTGGAACCCGTTCCAGTAAGCCAGGTAGCCCAAGAATGGACACACGAGCACCACGTGCTCGCGCTCACCAGCAAATGGGTACGAACCGACGGACACCCAAGTGGACACAGAGGAATCACCTTCATCGGGTGGGTGTCGGGCGGGTGGGGGGAGGGGATGGGCATACACCTCCATTAGGAATGGGGTGGGTGCGCACCGACTGGGGGATGGGCGCACTTGAGGCTCTGACCCGAGGGGGGAGGCTGGGAGAGGGCAACGTACCCGACCTTAACATTGGTACCCCCACAATACGCTGGAACAACATCAGAGGTTAATGAATAAGAACACAGGGGGGAGGGGGGCACGGGCAACACATGTCACCTTAATACTTGGACTCCCATCATCTGCTTGAAAAGAGAGAGAAAAGAAAATGCAATCATAGAGATAAGAGACACTTTTTAAACATAATGAATCCGAAGAGAAAAGTAAAAGGAGGCCTGTGGAGCAGGTCTGGGTGTGACTCCGGATCCCCCAACATCAGGTGCCACCACCAAAGATTCCTACGTGTAGCCCATAGAACCCCAAAAGCAACGGGACGAGTTCTGGTCACATACTCCCTCAAAATGACATCCTGGCCTTCTTCTGGAACTCCCTCCCCTCTCAGACTCTCAAGGTTTCCTCCAGCGTGTCGGTTCCCACAGAGCAGACCTTTGGTCTGAGACCTGACAGTCCAGAAGCCACGCATGCTGCCGCGTGACGGCGGTGTCGCGGCTTGGGACAAGAGGAGGCCCCACGGTGCGGGCTGGGGCGCCAGGCACCGCGGCGGGCGCTGAGGGTGGGGGTGACCCCCGCCCCGGGCCGCCGCCTCGCTCCCAGAGAGGGGACAGAACAAGAGGCAAAACAAAACAAAAAAAAAAAAAAAAAAGAAGCCTACGGCACCCGGTATTCCCAGGCGGTCTCCCATCCAAGTACTAACCAGGCCCGACCCTGCTTAGCTTCCGAGACCAGACGAGATCGGGCGCGTTCAGGGTGGTGTGGCCCTAGACGGCGGAGGGCGCCCCTGCCCCGCTCAAGAAGCCGAGCCTCTCTGCGCTTCCCCGCCGCCTCCTCCCGCCCCAGGCCCCGCGCCGGCGCTGACCCGCACCGGGCGGGCCTGTTGAGTTCACCGGCCGGGTCCGGCGGGCTCCGAGGGACGGGGGTGACAGGCGGGGCGGGGCGGGGCGGGCAGGGAGCGGCGGGCCGGGGTGGGGGGCTGTCTCTCTATACACACACACACACACACACACACACTCACACTCACTCACTCACACTCACACAAGATGCGCCTCCACGGCTGGACTCGCCAAGGTGGAGACCTTCCAGCCCCCTTCCTCTCCTCGCCTGGCCCACCCCCAGCTCGTGGCCGCCCCCGCCGCCGCCGCCGCCGCCGCCGCCGCCGCCGCCGATTGCGCACGCGCGGGTCGCCCGCCCTTTGACCCCAGGCAGGGGCCGCCCTCCCCGACAACCCCTTTCAGCTGCGCCCCCCACCCTGTGGGTGGGCTGCCGCCTATTCCCCCGGGCCCGGGCTGGGGCACAGCGCATGGGGGAGGGGAGCGAGTGTATGGGGCGTCTCTCTCTCTCTCTCTTGGGATGTGTCCCATGGGTGGGGTGGCGTGGTTAGTGGGGCGCTGAAGAAATCAGTCCCCTCCATCTCCTACCTCTGGAAAACGCCCAAGCCCTTGGAGAACTGCCGGCAACGCGACCGTGGGGGCCGGGACCCTCCTCTGTGTCCTCCTGTGGCCCAGTCCTAGGGGCCTGGGCCTGGCCGGGGCTGCATTGGACCCCGACCCCCCTGGCGTGTGGACTCGCTAAAAATCGGCGATTAGATATTGGATTCCAGCTTCATTGAGGTCATTTCACTAATGAGTGCACCGGAAAGAGTTTCCTAATCCATCTGTGAGGGTGGCAACTGAAAGAGAATTTTAAAGCTGACAGAATAGGCGAGGAAAGGCATAGGAGATTTCCACACCCAGTAAGGAAGCCTTTCCCGAAATGGAAGAAAGAAAGGAGCAAACAGAGACACCGGTAGCCCGCCAGGATCAGAGTCTGCCCCCGAGAGAAAGTACCCTGACCAGGTTCACCCGTGGGTGGGTGGCGAGCTAGCGGCATTCAGAAGAGCGAGGCCCGCAGTCTGTGCAGAAGACACCTGCACTCGGGTGTGTGTGGCGGCACGATTCACAAGCAGCTCCAGATGTTAAGCCAAGGAGAAGCCAGGGAGTTCCCAACGCCCCAGGTGTCCTCAGCCCACGACTGGCTGCTGGGGGAATGCGAAGCCCGGCTCCTTGTCTCAGAGCGGGACAACCAGGAGGTGTGACGTACACCCCGGGGTTCCCAGGAGGATCAGGCTGAAGCTGGGACTTGGCCTGAAAGTGTCCCCTCGCACGGCCACCCCCTTCCCCTTCCTGCTCCTCTACTCCTGGTGCCCCTCCATCCAGGGGCCAGACCTTAAAGAGTCACCCGCAAGAGAATCCTGGTCCCAAAGGAGCCTTCTGGGGGACCCGTGCTGAGAGAGGTTGTGGGCATGGCCCGCTGGGGCTCTGCCCGACCCAGGGCTGAGAGATGCAACCTCCCAGCTCTGGGTCCCTGCAGGGGAAGCGTTGGCAAGCACAGGGCCAGTCCTCCAAAGGCCCAGGTGCAGGGAGCCCAGGCCAAGCAGCCTGTGGAAGAAGCCACCCCGGGAACACGACTGCAGGCCACGGCCCTTCCCACCTCCTCCTCCTCCTCCTCCTCCTGCTCCTCCACCCCCCCCCGACCTCCCACCCCCACCCCCGACATGGCGCAGGGCTCAGAGACACCTCAGACACTTGCTACCCAAAGTGCAAAGGGCATCAGTTGCTCCTCCAAACCCCCCCCCCCCCGCCCAGCAGACCGCGTTGTCCAGCCAGCCCCCGGGCCTCCCTGGGGTGCCCAGCACAAAAGTGCAGACAACCACCGGACCCTCAATCTCAGTTTTCGGATGTTTTTGCCACTCTAAGGACCCGCAGGCCAGCTGGGCCTTCTGGCAGGACAGAGAGCCCCGGAATCCGACGTGGAGAGCTGGGTGTACGTCCCCACGAGGAGGCGGTCCCCACCTCCGCGGCTCTCCCCTTGCGGGGGGGAAAAGCAGCCACGGGGCCTCAGAGAAGACACCAGGCTGGGCGCCCGCCCCACAGTGGGGGCACGTCCCCCGCAGGCCACTTAGCGACGGCCGCCGGCCGGCGGACGGTTGGGTGGCGCGAGACGCTGCGGCCGCCCTGCTACCGGGTTCCTGGGAGGGCGTCCTGGAACCAGCGTCCACACCAAGCCCTTGGAAGGCCCAGGCGACGGAGGAGCCCCGTCAGGCAGGGGCCGAGGACGGTGACGGCCCGGGCGGGGAGGAGCGTGTCAGGCAGGGGCAGAGGACGGTGACAGGTGACAGGCCGGGCGGGAAGGAGTCAGTCAGGCAGGGGCCGAGGAGGAGACGGGGCTGGGTAAGGGTTAGGGTTAGAGTCAGGGCACAAGTCACAATCGCAAAGACCTGGAAGCGACCCGAGTGCCCATCGACCCACGAGTGCGTAAATGAAATGTGGCGCGTGGACACCACGGAGTGCTATTCAGCTAGGAGGAGCAGCGGTGAGAGGGCACCTCTCGTGGTTCTCCTGGCCAGAGCTGGAACCCGTTCCAGTAAGCCAGGTAGCCCAAGAATGGACACACGAGCACCACGTGCTCGCGCTCACCAGCAAATGGGTACGAACCGACGGACACCCAAGTGGACACAGAGGAATCACCTTCATCGGGTGGGTGTCGGGCGGGTGGGGGGAGGGGATGGGCATACACCTCCATTAGGAATGGGGTGGGTGCGCACCGACTGGGGGATGGGCGCACTTGAGGCTCTGACCCGAGGGGGGAGGCTGGGAGAGGGCAACGTACCCGACCTTAACATTGGTACCCCCACAATACGCTGGAACAACATCAGAGGTTAATGAATAAGAACACAGGGGGGAGGGGGGCACGGGCAACACATGTCACCTTAATACTTGGACTCCCATCATCTGCTTGAAAAGAGAGAGAAAAGAAAATGCAATCATAGAGATAAGAGACACTTTTTAAACATAATGAATCCGAAGAGAAAAGTAAAAGGAGGCCTGTGGAGCAGGTCTGGGTGTGACTCCGGATCCCCCAACATCAGGTGCCACCACCAAAGATTCCTACGTGTAGCCCATAGAACCCCAAAAGCAACGGGACGAGTTCTGGTCACATACTCCCTCAAAATGACATCCTGGCCTTCTTCTGGAACTCCCTCCCCTCTCAGACTCTCAAGGTTTCCTCCAGCGTGTCGGTTCCCACAGAGCAGACCTTTGGTCTGAGACCTGACAGTCCAGAAGCCACGCATGCTGCCGCGTGACGGCGGTGTCGCGGCTTGGGACAAGAGGAGGCCCCACGGTGCGGGCTGGGGCGCCAGGCACCGCGGCGGGCGCTGAGGGTGGGGGTGACCCCCGCCCCGGGCCGCCGCCTCGCTCCCAGAGAGGGGACAGAACAAGAGGCAAAACAAAACAAAAAAAAAAAAAAAAAAGAAGCCTACGGCACCCGGTATTCCCAGGCGGTCTCCCATCCAAGTACTAACCAGGCCCGACCCTGCTTAGCTTCCGAGACCAGACGAGATCGGGCGCGTTCAGGGTGGTGTGGCCCTAGACGGCGGAGGGCGCCCCTGCCCCGCTCAAGAAGCCGAGCCTCTCTGCGCTTCCCCGCCGCCTCCTCCCGCCCCAGGCCCCGCGCCGGCGCTGACCCGCACCGGGCGGGCCTGTTGAGTTCACCGGCCGGGTCCGGCGGGCTCCGAGGGACGGGGGTGACAGGCGGGGCGGGGCGGGGCGGGCAGGGAGCGGCGGGCCGGGGTGGGGGGCTGTCTCTCTATACACACACACACACACACACACACACACTCACACTCACTCACTCACACTCACACAAGATGCGCCTCCACGGCTGGACTCGCCAAGGTGGAGACCTTCCAGCCCCCTTCCTCTCCTCGCCTGGCCCACCCCCAGCTCGTGGCCGCCCCCGCCGCCGCCGCCGCCGCCGCCGCCGCCGCCGCCGATTGCGCACGCGCGGGTCGCCCGCCCTTTGACCCCAGGCAGGGGCCGCCCTCCCCGACAACCCCTTTCAGCTGCGCCCCCCACCCTGTGGGTGGGCTGCCGCCTATTCCCCCGGGCCCGGGCTGGGGCACAGCGCATGGGGGAGGGGAGCGAGTGTATGGGGCGTCTCTCTCTCTCTCTCTTGGGATGTGTCCCATGGGTGGGGTGGCGTGGTTAGTGGGGCGCTGAAGAAATCAGTCCCCTCCATCTCCTACCTCTGGAAAACGCCCAAGCCCTTGGAGAACTGCCGGCAACGCGACCGTGGGGGCCGGGACCCTCCTCTGTGTCCTCCTGTGGCCCAGTCCTAGGGGCCTGGGCCTGGCCGGGGCTGCATTGGACCCCGACCCCCCTGGCGTGTGGACTCGCTAAAAATCGGCGATTAGATATTGGATTCCAGCTTCATTGAGGTCATTTCACTAATGAGTGCACCGGAAAGAGTTTCCTAATCCATCTGTGAGGGTGGCAACTGAAAGAGAATTTTAAAGCTGACAGAATAGGCGAGGAAAGGCATAGGAGATTTCCACACCCAGTAAGGAAGCCTTTCCCGAAATGGAAGAAAGAAACGAGCAAACAGAGACACCGGTAGCCCGCCAGGATCAGAGTCTGCCCCCGAGAGAAAGTACCCTGACCAGGTTCACCCGTGGGTGGGTGGCGAGCTAGCGGCATTCAGAAGAGCGAGGCCCGCAGTCTGTGCAGAAGACACCTGCACTCGGGTGTGTGTGGCGGCACGATTCACAAGCAGCTCCAGATGTTAAGCCAAGGAGAAGCCAGGGAGTTCCCAACGCCCCAGGTGTCCTCAGCCCACGACTGGCTGCTGGGGGAATGCGAAGCCCGGCTCCTTGTCTCAGAGCGGGACAACCAGGAGGTGTGACGTACACCCCGGGGTTCCCAGGAGGATCAGGCTGAAGCTGGGACTTGGCCTGAAAGTGTCCCCTCGCACGGCCACCCCCTTCCCCTTCCTGCTCCTCTACTCCTGGTGCCCCTCCATCCAGGGGCCAGACCTTAAAGAGTCACCCGCAAGAGAATCCTGGTCCCAAAGGAGCCTTCTGGGGGACCCGTGCTGAGAGAGGTTGTGGGCATGGCCCGCTGGGGCTCTGCCCGACCCAGGGCTGAGAGATGCAACCTCCCAGCTCTGGGTCCCTGCAGGGGAAGCGTTGGCAAGCACAGGGCCAGTCCTCCAAAGGCCCAGGTGCAGGGAGCCCAGGCCAAGCAGCCTGTGGAAGAAGCCACCCCGGGAACACGACTGCAGGCCACGGCCCTTCCCACCTCCTCCTCCTCCTCCTCCTCCTGCTCCTCCACCCCCCCCCCGACCTCCCACCCCCACCCCCGACATGGCGCAGGGCTCAGAGACACCTCAGACACTTGCTACCCAAAGTGCAAAGGGCATCAGTTGCTCCTCCAAACCCCCCCCCCCGCCCAGCAGACCGCGTTGTCCAGCCAGCCCCCGGGCCTCCCTGGGGTGCCCAGCACAAAAGTGCAGACAACCACCGGACCCTCAATCTCAGTTTTCGGATGTTTTTGCCACTCTAAGGACCCGCAGGCCAGCTGGGCCTTCTGGCAGGACAGAGAGCCCCGGAATCCGACGTGGAGAACTGGGTGTACGTCCCCACGAGGAGGCGGTCCCCACCTCCGCGGCTCTCCCCTTGCGGGGGGGAAAAGCAGCCACGGGGCCTCAGAGAAGACACCAGGCTGGGCGCCCGCCCCACAGTGGGGGCACGTCCCCCGCAGGCCACTTAGCGACGGCCGCCGGCCGGCGGACGGTTGGGTGGCGCGAGACGCTGCGGCCGCCCTGCTACCGGGTTCCTGGGAGGGCGTCCTGGAACCAGCGTCCACACCAAGCCCTTGGAAGGCCCAGGCGACGGAGGAGCCCCGTCAGGCAGGGGCCGAGGACGGTGACGGCCCGGGCGGGGAGGAGCGTGTCAGGCAGGGGCAGAGGACGGTGACAGGTGACAGGCCGGGCGGGAAGGAGTCAGTCAGGCAGGGGCCGAGGAGGAGACGGGGCTGGGTAAGGGTTAGGGTTAGAGTCAGGGCACAAGTCACAATCGCAAAGACCTGGAAGCGACCCGAGTGCCCATCGACCCACGAGTGCGTAAATGAAATGTGGCGCGTGGACACCACGGAGTGCTATTCAGCTAGGAGGAGCAGCGGTGAGAGGGCACCTCTCGTGGTTCTCCTGGCCAGAGCTGGAACCCGTTCCAGTAAGCCAGGTAGCCCAAGAATGGACACACGAGCACCACGTGCTCGCGCTCACCAGCAAATGGGTACGAACCGACGGACACCCAAGTGGACACAGAGGAATCACCTTCATCGGGTGGGTGTCGGGCGGGTGGGGGGAGGGGATGGGCATACACCTCCATTAGGAATGGGGTGGGTGCGCACCGACTGGGGGATGGGCGCACTTGAGGCTCTGACCCGAGGGGGGAGGCTGGGAGAGGGCAACGTACCCGACCTTAACATTGGTACCCCCACAATACGCTGGAACAACATCAGAGGTTAATGAATAAGAACACAGGGGGGAGGGGGGCACGGGCAACACATGTCACCTTAATACTTGGACTCCCATCATCTGCTTGAAAAGAGAGAGAAAAGAAAATGCAATCATAGAGATAAGAGACACTTTTTAAACATAATGAATCCGAAGAGAAAAGTAAAAGGAGGCCTGTGGAGCAGGTCTGGGTGTGACTCCGGATCCCCCAACATCAGGTGCCACCACCAAAGATTCCTACGTGTAGCCCATAGAACCCCAAAAGCAACGGGACGAGTTCTGGTCACATACTCCCTCAAAATGACATCCTGGCCTTCTTCTGGAACTCCCTCCCCTCTCAGACTCTCAAGGTTTCCTCCAGCGTGTCGGTTCCCACAGAGCAGACCTTTGGTCTGAGACCTGACAGTCCAGAAGCCACGCATGCTGCCGCGTGACGGCGGTGTCGCGGCTTGGGACAAGAGGAGGCCCCACGGTGCGGGCTGGGGCGCCAGGCACCGCGGCGGGCGCTGAGGGTGGGGGTGACCCCCGCCCCGGGCCGCCGCCTCGCTCCCAGAGAGGGGACAGAACAAGAGGCAAAACAAAACAAAAAAAAAAAAAAAAAAGAAGCCTACGGCACCCGGTATTCCCAGGCGGTCTCCCATCCAAGTACTAACCAGGCCCGACCCTGCTTAGCTTCCGAGACCAGACGAGATCGGGCGCGTTCAGGGTGGTGTGGCCCTAGACGGCGGAGGGCGCCCCTGCCCCGCTCAAGAAGCCGAGCCTCTCTGCGCTTCCCCGCCGCCTCCTCCCGCCCCAGGCCCCGCGCCGGCGCTGACCCGCACCGGGCGGGCCTGTTGAGTTCACCGGCCGGGTCCGGCGGGCTCCGAGGGACGGGGGTGACAGGCGGGGCGGGGCGGGGCGGGCAGGGAGCGGCGGGCCGGGGTGGGGGGCTGTCTCTCTATACACACACACACACACACACACACACACTCACACTCACTCACTCACACTCACACAAGATGCGCCTCCACGGCTGGACTCGCCAAGGTGGAGACCTTCCAGCCCCCTTCCTCTCCTCGCCTGGCCCACCCCCAGCTCGTGGCCGCCCCCGCCGCCGCCGCCGCCGCCGCCGCCGCCGCCGCCGCCGCCGCCGCCGCCGCCGCCGCCGCCGCCGCCGCCGCCGCCGCCGCCGCCGCCGCCGCCGCCGCCGCCGCCGATTGCGCACGCGCGGGTCGCCCGCCCTTTGACCCCAGGCAGGGGCCGCCCTCCCCGACAACCCCTTTCAGCTGCGCCCCCCACCCTGTGGGTGGGCTGCCGCCTATTCCCCCGGGCCCGGGCTGGGGCACAGCGCATGGGGGAGGGGAGCGAGTGTATGGGGCGTCTCTCTCTCTCTCTCTTGGGATGTGTCCCATGGGTGGGGTGGCGTGGTTAGTGGGGCGCTGAAGAAATCAGTCCCCTCCATCTCCTACCTCCGGAAAACGCCCAAGCCCTTGGAGAACTGCCGGCAACGCGACCGTGGGGGCCGGGACCCTCCTCTGTGTCCTCCTGTGGCCCAGTCCTAGGGGCCTGGGCCTGGCCGGGGCTGCATTGGACCCCGACCCCCCTGGCGTGTGGACTCGCTAAAAATCGGCGATTAGATATTGGATTCCAGCTTCATTGAGGTCATTTCACTAATGAGTGCACCGGAAAGAGTTTCCTAATCCATCTGTGAGGGTGGCAACTGAAAGAGAATTTTAAAGCTGACAGAATAGGCGAGGAAAGGCATAGGAGATTTCCACACCCAGTAAGGAAGCCTTTCCCGAAATGGAAGAAAGAAAGGAGCAAACAGAGACACCGGTAGCCCGCCAGGATCAGAGTCTGCCCCCGAGAGAAAGTACCCTGACCAGGTTCACCCGTGGGTGGGTGGCGAGCTAGCGGCATTCAGAAGAGCGAGGCCCGCAGTCTGTGCAGAAGACACCTGCACTCGGGTGTGTGTGGCGGCACGATTCACAAGCAGCTCCAGATGTTAAGCCAAGGAGAAGCCAGGGAGTTCCCAACGCCCCAGGTGTCCTCAGCCCACGACTGGCTGCTGGGGGAATGCGAAGCCCGGCTCCTTGTCTCAGAGCGGGACAACCAGGAGGTGTGACGTACACCCCGGGGTTCCCAGGAGGATCAGGCTGAAGCTGGGACTTGGCCTGAAAGTGTCCCCTCGCACGGCCACCCCCTTCCCCTTCCTGCTCCTCTACTCCTGGTGCCCCTCCATCCAGGGGCCAGACCTTAAAGAGTCACCCGCAAGAGAATCCTGGTCCCAAAGGAGCCTTCTGGGGGACCCGTGCTGAGAGAGGTTGTGGGCATGGCCCGCTGGGGCTCTGCCCGACCCAGGGCTGAGAGATGCAACCTCCCAGCTCTGGGTCCCTGCAGGGGAAGCGTTGGCAAGCACAGGGCCAGTCCTCCAAAGGCCCAGGTGCAGGGAGCCCAGGCCAAGCAGCCTGTGGAAGAAGCCACCCCGGGAACACGACTGCAGGCCACGGCCCTTCCCACCTCCTCCTCCTCCTCCTCCTCCTGCTCCTCCACCCCCCCCCGACCTCCCACCCCCACCCCCGACATGGCGCAGGGCTCAGAGACACCTCAGACACTTGCTACCCAAAGTGCAAAGGGCATCAGTTGCTCCTCCAAACCCCCCCCCCCCCCGCCCAGCAGACCGCGTTGTCCAGCCAGCCCCCGGGCCTCCCTGGGGTGCCCAGCACAAAAGTGCAGACAACCACCGGACCCTCAATCTCAGTTTTCGGATGTTTTTGCCACTCTAAGGACCCGCAGGCCAGCTGGGCCTTCTGGCAGGACAGAGAGCCCCGGAATCCGACGTGGAGAGCTGGGTGTACGTCCCCACGAGGAGGCGGTCCCCACCTCCGCGGCTCTCCCCTTGCGGGGGGGAAAAGCAGCCACGGGGCCTCAGAGAAGACACCAGGCTGGGCGCCCGCCCCACAGTGGGGGCACGTCCCCCGCAGGCCACTTAGCGACGGCCGCCGGCCGGCGGACGGTTGGGTGGCGCGAGACGCTGCGGCCGCCCTGCTACCGGGTTCCTGGGAGGGCGTCCTGGAACCAGCGTCCACACCAAGCCCTTGGAAGGCCCAGGCGACGGAGGAGCCCCGTCAGGCAGGGGCCGAGGACGGTGACGGCCCGGGCGGGGAGGAGCGTGTCAGGCAGGGGCAGAGGACGGTGACAGGTGACAGGCCGGGCGGGAAGGAGTCAGTCAGGCAGGGGCCGAGGAGGAGACGGGGCTGGGTAAGGGTTAGGGTTAGAGTCAGGGCACAAGTCACAATCGCAAAGACCTGGAAGCGACCCGAGTGCCCATCGACCCACGAGTGCGTAAATGAAATGTGGCGCGTGGACACCACGGAGTGCTATTCAGCTAGGAGGAGCAGCGGTGAGAGGGCACCTCTCGTGGTTCTCCTGGCCAGAGCTGGAACCCGTTCCAGTAAGCCAGGTAGCCCAAGAATGGACACACGAGCACCACGTGCTCGCGCTCACCAGCAAATGGGTACGAACCGACGGACACCCAAGTGGACACAGAGGAATCACCTTCATCGGGTGGGTGTCGGGCGGGTGGGGGGAGGGGATGGGCATACACCTCCATTAGGAATGGGGTGGGTGCGCACCGACTGGGGGATGGGCGCACTTGAGGCTCTGACCCGAGGGGGGAGGCTGGGAGAGGGCAACGTACCCGACCTTAACATTGGTACCCCCACAATACGCTGGAACAACATCAGAGGTTAATGAATAAGAACACAGGGGGGAGGGGGGCACGGGCAACACATGTCACCTTAATACTTGGACTCCCATCATCTGCTTGAAAAGAGAGAGAAAAGAAAATGCAATCATAGAGATAAGAGACACTTTTTAAACATAATGAATCCGAAGAGAAAAGTAAAAGGAGGCCTGTGGAGCAGGTCTGGGTGTGACTCCGGATCCCCCAACATCAGGTGCCACCACCAAAGATTCCTACGTGTAGCCCATAGAACCCCAAAAGCAACGGGACGAGTTCTGGTCACATACTCCCTCAAAATGACATCCTGGCCTTCTTCTGGAACTCCCTCCCCTCTCAGACTCTCAAGGTTTCCTCCAGCGTGTCGGTTCCCACAGAGCAGACCTTTGGTCTGAGACCTGACAGTCCAGAAGCCACGCATGCTGCCGCGTGACGGCGGTGTCGCGGCTTGGGACAAGAGGAGGCCCCACGGTGCGGGCTGGGGCGCCAGGCACCGCGGCGGGCGCTGAGGGTGGGGGTGACCCCCGCCCCGGGCCGCCGCCTCGCTCCCAGAGAGGGGACAGAACAAGAGGCAAAACAAAACAAAAAAAAAAAAAAAAAAGAAGCCTACGGCACCCGGTATTCCCAGGCGGTCTCCCATCCAAGTACTAACCAGGCCCGACCCTGCTTAGCTTCCGAGACCAGACGAGATCGGGCGCGTTCAGGGTGGTGTGGCCCTAGACGGCGGAGGGCGCCCCTGCCCCGCTCAAGAAGCCGAGCCTCTCTGCGCTTCCCCGCCGCCTCCTCCCGCCCCAGGCCCCGCGCCGGCGCTGACCCGCACCGGGCGGGCCTGTTGAGTTCACCGGCCGGGTCCGGCGGGCTCCGAGGGACGGGGGTGACAGGCGGGGCGGGGCGGGGCGGGCAGGGAGCGGCGGGCCGGGGTGGGGGGCTGTCTCTCTATACACACACACACACACACACACACACACTCACACTCACTCACTCACACTCACACAAGATGCGCCTCCACGGCTGGACTCGCCAAGGTGGAGACCTTCCAGCCCCCTTCCTCTCCTCGCCTGGCCCACCCCCAGCTCGTGGCCGCCCCCGCCGCCGCCGCCGCCGCCGCCGCCGCCGCCGCCGATTGCGCACGCGCGGGTCGCCCGCCCTTTGACCCCAGGCAGGGGCCGCCCTCCCCGACAACCCCTTTCAGCTGCGCCCCCCACCCTGTGGGTGGGCTGCCGCCTATTCCCCCGGGCCCGGGCTGGGGCACAGCGCATGGGGGAGGGGAGCGAGTGTATGGGGCGTCTCTCTCTCTCTCTCTTGGGATGTGTCCCATGGGTGGGGTGGCGTGGTTAGTGGGGCGCTGAAGAAATCAGTCCCCTCCATCTCCTACCTCTGGAAAACGCCCAAGCCCTTGGAGAACTGCCGGCAACGCGACCGTGGGGGCCGGGACCCTCCTCTGTGTCCTCCTGTGGCCCAGTCCTAGGGGCCTGGGCCTGGCCGGGGCTGCATTGGACCCCGACCCCCCTGGCGTGTGGACTCGCTAAAAATCGGCGATTAGATATTGGATTCCAGCTTCATTGAGGTCATTTCACTAATGAGTGCACCGGAAAGAGTTTCCTAATCCATCTGTGAGGGTGGCAACTGAAAGAGAATTTTAAAGCTGACAGAATAGGCGAGGAAAGGCATAGGAGATTTCCACACCCAGTAAGGAAGCCTTTCCCGAAATGGAAGAAAGAAACGAGCAAACAGAGACACCGGTAGCCCGCCAGGATCAGAGTCTGCCCCCGAGAGAAAGTACCCTGACCAGGTTCACCCGTGGGTGGGTGGCGAGCTAGCGGCATTCAGAAGAGCGAGGCCCGCAGTCTGTGCAGAAGACACCTGCACTCGGGTGTGTGTGGCGGCACGATTCACAAGCAGCTCCAGATGTTAAGCCAAGGAGAAGCCAGGGAGTTCCCAACGCCCCAGGTGTCCTCAGCCCACGACTGGCTGCTGGGGGAATGCGAAGCCCGGCTCCTTGTCTCAGAGCGGGACAACCAGGAGGTGTGACGTACACCCCGGGGTTCCCAGGAGGATCAGGCTGAAGCTGGGACTTGGCCTGAAAGTGTCCCCTCGCACGGCCACCCCCTTCCCCTTCCTGCTCCTCTACTCCTGGTGCCCCTCCATCCAGGGGCCAGACCTTAAAGAGTCACCCGCAAGAGAATCCTGGTCCCAAAGGAGCCTTCTGGGGGACCCGTGCTGAGAGAGGTTGTGGGCATGGCCCGCTGGGGCTCTGCCCGACCCAGGGCTGAGAGATGCAACCTCCCAGCTCTGGGTCCCTGCAGGGGAAGCGTTGGCAAGCACAGGGCCAGTCCTCCAAAGGCCCAGGTGCAGGGAGCCCAGGCCAAGCAGCCTGTGGAAGAAGCCACCCCGGGAACACGACTGCAGGCCACGGCCCTTCCCACCTCCTCCTCCTCCTCCTCCTCCTGCTCCTCCACCCCCCCCCCGACCTCCCACCCCCACCCCCGACATGGCGCAGGGCTCAGAGACACCTCAGACACTTGCTACCCAAAGTGCAAAGGGCATCAGTTGCTCCTCCAAACCCCCCCCCCCGCCCAGCAGACCGCGTTGTCCAGCCAGCCCCCGGGCCTCCCTGGGGTGCCCAGCACAAAAGTGCAGACAACCACCGGACCCTCAATCTCAGTTTTCGGATGTTTTTGCCACTCTAAGGACCCGCAGGCCAGCTGGGCCTTCTGGCAGGACAGAGAGCCCCGGAATCCGACGTGGAGAACTGGGTGTACGTCCCCACGAGGAGGCGGTCCCCACCTCCGCGGCTCTCCCCTTGCGGGGGGGAAAAGCAGCCACGGGGCCTCAGAGAAGACACCAGGCTGGGCGCCCGCCCCACAGTGGGGGCACGTCCCCCGCAGGCCACTTAGCGACGGCCGCCGGCCGGCGGACGGTTGGGTGGCGCGAGACGCTGCGGCCGCCCTGCTACCGGGTTCCTGGGAGGGCGTCCTGGAACCAGCGTCCACACCAAGCCCTTGGAAGGCCCAGGCGACGGAGGAGCCCCGTCAGGCAGGGGCCGAGGACGGTGACGGCCCGGGCGGGGAGGAGCGTGTCAGGCAGGGGCAGAGGACGGTGACAGGTGACAGGCCGGGCGGGAAGGAGTCAGTCAGGCAGGGGCCGAGGAGGAGACGGGGCTGGGTAAGGGTTAGGGTTAGAGTCAGGGCACAAGTCACAATCGCAAAGACCTGGAAGCGACCCGAGTGCCCATCGACCCACGAGTGCGTAAATGAAATGTGGCGCGTGGACACCACGGAGTGCTATTCAGCTAGGAGGAGCAGCGGTGAGAGGGCACCTCTCGTGGTTCTCCTGGCCAGAGCTGGAACCCGTTCCAGTAAGCCAGGTAGCCCAAGAATGGACACACGAGCACCACGTGCTCGCGCTCACCAGCAAATGGGTACGAACCGACGGACACCCAAGTGGACACAGAGGAATCACCTTCATCGGGTGGGTGTCGGGCGGGTGGGGGGAGGGGATGGGCATACACCTCCATTAGGAATGGGGTGGGTGCGCACCGACTGGGGGATGGGCGCACTTGAGGCTCTGACCCGAGGGGGGAGGCTGGGAGAGGGCAACGTACCCGACCTTAACATTGGTACCCCCACAATACGCTGGAACAACATCAGAGGTTAATGAATAAGAACACAGGGGGGAGGGGGGCACGGGCAACACATGTCACCTTAATACTTGGACTCCCATCATCTGCTTGAAAAGAGAGAGAAAAGAAAATGCAATCATAGAGATAAGAGACACTTTTTAAACATAATGAATCCGAAGAGAAAAGTAAAAGGAGGCCTGTGGAGCAGGTCTGGGTGTGACTCCGGATCCCCCAACATCAGGTGCCACCACCAAAGATTCCTACGTGTAGCCCATAGAACCCCAAAAGCAACGGGACGAGTTCTGGTCACATACTCCCTCAAAATGACATCCTGGCCTTCTTCTGGAACTCCCTCCCCTCTCAGACTCTCAAGGTTTCCTCCAGCGTGTCGGTTCCCACAGAGCAGACCTTTGGTCTGAGACCTGACAGTCCAGAAGCCACGCATGCTGCCGCGTGACGGCGGTGTCGCGGCTTGGGACAAGAGGAGGCCCCACGGTGCGGGCTGGGGCGCCAGGCACCGCGGCGGGCGCTGAGGGTGGGGGTGACCCCCGCCCCGGGCCGCCGCCTCGCTCCCAGAGAGGGGACAGAACAAGAGGCAAAACAAAACAAAAAAAAAAAAAAAAAAGAAGCCTACGGCACCCGGTATTCCCAGGCGGTCTCCCATCCAAGTACTAACCAGGCCCGACCCTGCTTAGCTTCCGAGACCAGACGAGATCGGGCGCGTTCAGGGTGGTGTGGCCCTAGACGGCGGAGGGCGCCCCTGCCCCGCTCAAGAAGCCGAGCCTCTCTGCGCTTCCCCGCCGCCTCCTCCCGCCCCAGGCCCCGCGCCGGCGCTGACCCGCACCGGGCGGGCCTGTTGAGTTCACCGGCCGGGTCCGGCGGGCTCCGAGGGACGGGGGTGACAGGCGGGGCGGGGCGGGGCGGGCAGGGAGCGGCGGGCCGGGGTGGGGGGCTGTCTCTCTATACACACACACACACACACACACACACACTCACACTCACTCACTCACACTCACACAAGATGCGCCTCCACGGCTGGACTCGCCAAGGTGGAGACCTTCCAGCCCCCTTCCTCTCCTCGCCTGGCCCACCCCCAGCTCGTGGCCGCCCCCGCCGCCGCCGCCGCCGCCGCCGCCGCCGCCGCCGCCGCCGCCGCCGCCGCCGCCGCCGCCGCCGCCGCCGCCGCCGCCGCCGCCGCCGCCGCCGCCGCCGCCGCCGCCGATTGCGCACGCGCGGGTCGCCCGCCCTTTGACCCCAGGCAGGGGCCGCCCTCCCCGACAACCCCTTTCAGCTGCGCCCCCCACCCTGTGGGTGGGCTGCCGCCTATTCCCCCGGGCCCGGGCTGGGGCACAGCGCATGGGGGAGGGGAGCGAGTGTATGGGGCGTCTCTCTCTCTCTCTCTTGGGATGTGTCCCATGGGTGGGGTGGCGTGGTTAGTGGGGCGCTGAAGAAATCAGTCCCCTCCATCTCCTACCTCCGGAAAACGCCCAAGCCCTTGGAGAACTGCCGGCAACGCGACCGTGGGGGCCGGGACCCTCCTCTGTGTCCTCCTGTGGCCCAGTCCTAGGGGCCTGGGCCTGGCCGGGGCTGCATTGGACCCCGACCCCCCTGGCGTGTGGACTCGCTAAAAATCGGCGATTAGATATTGGATTCCAGCTTCATTGAGGTCATTTCACTAATGAGTGCACCGGAAAGAGTTTCCTAATCCATCTGTGAGGGTGGCAACTGAAAGAGAATTTTAAAGCTGACAGAATAGGCGAGGAAAGGCATAGGAGATTTCCACACCCAGTAAGGAAGCCTTTCCCGAAATGGAAGAAAGAAAGGAGCAAACAGAGACACCGGTAGCCCGCCAGGATCAGAGTCTGCCCCCGAGAGAAAGTACCCTGACCAGGTTCACCCGTGGGTGGGTGGCGAGCTAGCGGCATTCAGAAGAGCGAGGCCCGCAGTCTGTGCAGAAGACACCTGCACTCGGGTGTGTGTGGCGGCACGATTCACAAGCAGCTCCAGATGTTAAGCCAAGGAGAAGCCAGGGAGTTCCCAACGCCCCAGGTGTCCTCAGCCCACGACTGGCTGCTGGGGGAATGCGAAGCCCGGCTCCTTGTCTCAGAGCGGGACAACCAGGAGGTGTGACGTACACCCCGGGGTTCCCAGGAGGATCAGGCTGAAGCTGGGACTTGGCCTGAAAGTGTCCCCTCGCACGGCCACCCCCTTCCCCTTCCTGCTCCTCTACTCCTGGTGCCCCTCCATCCAGGGGCCAGACCTTAAAGAGTCACCCGCAAGAGAATCCTGGTCCCAAAGGAGCCTTCTGGGGGACCCGTGCTGAGAGAGGTTGTGGGCATGGCCCGCTGGGGCTCTGCCCGACCCAGGGCTGAGAGATGCAACCTCCCAGCTCTGGGTCCCTGCAGGGGAAGCGTTGGCAAGCACAGGGCCAGTCCTCCAAAGGCCCAGGTGCAGGGAGCCCAGGCCAAGCAGCCTGTGGAAGAAGCCACCCCGGGAACACGACTGCAGGCCACGGCCCTTCCCACCTCCTCCTCCTCCTCCTCCTCCTGCTCCTCCACCCCCCCCCCGACCTCCCACCCCCACCCCCGACATGGCGCAGGGCTCAGAGACACCTCAGACACTTGCTACCCAAAGTGCAAAGGGCATCAGTTGCTCCTCCAAACCCCCCCCCCCGCCCAGCAGACCGCGTTGTCCAGCCAGCCCCCGGGCCTCCCTGGGGTGCCCAGCACAAAAGTGCAGACAACCACCGGACCCTCAATCTCAGTTTTCGGATGTTTTTGCCACTCTAAGGACCCGCAGGCCAGCTGGGCCTTCTGGCAGGACAGAGAGCCCCGGAATCCGACGTGGAGAGCTGGGTGTACGTCCCCACGAGGAGGCGGTCCCCACCTCCGCGGCTCTCCCCTTGCGGGGGGGAAAAGCAGCCACGGGGCCTCAGAGAAGACACCAGGCTGGGCGCCCGCCCCACAGTGGGGGCACGTCCCCCGCAGGCCACTTAGCGACGGCCGCCGGCCGGCGGACGGTTGGGTGGCGCGAGACGCTGCGGCCGCCCTGCTACCGGGTTCCTGGGAGGGCGTCCTGGAACCAGCGTCCACACCAAGCCCTTGGAAGGCCCAGGCGACGGAGGAGCCCCGTCAGGCAGGGGCCGAGGACGGTGACGGCCCGGGCGGGGAGGAGCGTGTCAGGCAGGGGCAGAGGACGGTGACAGGTGACAGGCCGGGCGGGAAGGAGTCAGTCAGGCAGGGGCCGAGGAGGAGACGGGGCTGGGTAAGGGTTAGGGTTAGAGTCAGGGCACAAGTCACAATCGCAAAGACCTGGAAGCGACCCGAGTGCCCATCGACCCACGAGTGCGTAAATGAAATGTGGCGCGTGGACACCACGGAGTGCTATTCAGCTAGGAGGAGCAGCGGTGAGAGGGCACCTCTCGTGGTTCTCCTGGCCAGAGCTGGAACCCGTTCCAGTAAGCCAGGTAGCCCAAGAATGGACACACGAGCACCACGTGCTCGCGCTCACCAGCAAATGGGTACGAACCGACGGACACCCAAGTGGACACAGAGGAATCACCTTCATCGGGTGGGTGTCGGGCGGGTGGGGGGAGGGGATGGGCATACACCTCCATTAGGAATGGGGTGGGTGCGCACCGACTGGGGGATGGGCGCACTTGAGGCTCTGACCCGAGGGGGGAGGCTGGGAGAGGGCAACGTACCCGACCTTAACATTGGTACCCCCACAATACGCTGGAACAACATCAGAGGTTAATGAATAAGAACACAGGGGGGAGGGGGGCACGGGCAACACATGTCACCTTAATACTTGGACTCCCATCATCTGCTTGAAAAGAGAGAGAAAAGAAAATGCAATCATAGAGATAAGAGACACTTTTTAAACATAATGAATCCGAAGAGAAAAGTAAAAGGAGGCCTGTGGAGCAGGTCTGGGTGTGACTCCGGATCCCCCAACATCAGGTGCCACCACCAAAGATTCCTACGTGTAGCCCATAGAACCCCAAAAGCAACGGGACGAGTTCTGGTCACATACTCCCTCAAAATGACATCCTGGCCTTCTTCTGGAACTCCCTCCCCTCTCAGACTCTCAAGGTTTCCTCCAGCGTGTCGGTTCCCACAGAGCAGACCTTTGGTCTGAGACCTGACAGTCCAGAAGCCACGCATGCTGCCGCGTGACGGCGGTGTCGCGGCTTGGGACAAGAGGAGGCCCCACGGTGCGGGCTGGGGCGCCAGGCACCGCGGCGGGCGCTGAGGGTGGGGGTGACCCCCGCCCCGGGCCGCCGCCTCGCTCCCAGAGAGGGGACAGAACAAGAGGCAAAACAAAACAAAAAAAAAAAAAAAAAGAAGCCTACGGCACCCGGTATTCCCAGGCGGTCTCCCATCCAAGTACTAACCAGGCCCGACCCTGCTTAGCTTCCGAGACCAGACGAGATCGGGCGCGTTCAGGGTGGTGTGGCCCTAGACGGCGGAGGGCGCCCCTGCCCCGCTCAAGAAGCCGAGCCTCTCTGCGCTTCCCCGCCGCCTCCTCCCGCCCCAGGCCCCGCGCCGGCGCTGACCCGCACCGGGCGGGCCTGTTGAGTTCACCGGCCGGGTCCGGCGGGCTCCGAGGGACGGGGGTGACAGGCGGGGCGGGGCGGGGCGGGCAGGGAGCGGCGGGCCGGGGTGGGGGGCTGTCTCTCTATACACACACACACACACACACACACACACTCACACTCACTCACTCACACTCACACAAGATGCGCCTCCACGGCTGGACTCGCCAAGGTGGAGACCTTCCAGCCCCCTTCCTCTCCTCGCCTGGCCCACCCCCAGCTCGTGGCCGCCCCCGCCGCCGCCGCCGCCGCCGCCGCCGCCGCCGCCGCCGATTGCGCACGCGCGGGTCGCCCGCCCTTTGACCCCAGGCAGGGGCCGCCCTCCCCGACAACCCCTTTCAGCTGCGCCCCCCACCCTGTGGGTGGGCTGCCGCCTATTCCCCCGGGCCCGGGCTGGGGCACAGCGCATGGGGGAGGGGAGCGAGTGTATGGGGCGTCTCTCTCTCTCTCTCTTGGGATGTGTCCCATGGGTGGGGTGGCGTGGTTAGTGGGGCGCTGAAGAAATCAGTCCCCTCCATCTCCTACCTCCGGAAAACGCCCAAGCCCTTGGAGAACTGCCGGCAACGCGACCGTGGGGGCCGGGACCCTCCTCTGTGTCCTCCTGTGGCCCAGTCCTAGGGGCCTGGGCCTGGCCGGGGCTGCATTGGACCCCGACCCCCCTGGCGTGTGGACTCGCTAAAAATCGGCGATTAGATATTGGATTCCAGCTTCATTGAGGTCATTTCACTAATGAGTGCACCGGAAAGAGTTTCCTAATCCATCTGTGAGGGTGGCAACTGAAAGAGAATTTTAAAGCTGACAGAATAGGCGAGGAAAGGCATAGGAGATTTCCACACCCAGTAAGGAAGCCTTTCCCGAAATGGAAGAAAGAAACGAGCAAACAGAGACACCGGTAGCCCGCCAGGATCAGAGTCTGCCCCCGAGAGAAAGTACCCTGACCAGGTTCACCCGTGGGTGGGTGGCGAGCTAGCGGCATTCAGAAGAGCGAGGCCCGCAGTCTGTGCAGAAGACACCTGCACTCGGGTGTGTGTGGCGGCACGATTCACAAGCAGCTCCAGATGTTAAGCCAAGGAGAAGCCAGGGAGTTCCCAACGCCCCAGGTGTCCTCAGCCCACGACTGGCTGCTGGGGGAATGCGAAGCCCGGCTCCTTGTCTCAGAGCGGGACAACCAGGAGGTGTGACGTACACCCCGGGGTTCCCAGGAGGATCAGGCTGAAGCTGGGACTTGGCCTGAAAGTGTCCCCTCGCACGGCCACCCCCTTCCCCTTCCTGCTCCTCTACTCCTGGTGCCCCTCCATCCAGGGGCCAGACCTTAAAGAGTCACCCGCAAGAGAATCCTGGTCCCAAAGGAGCCTTCTGGGGGACCCGTGCTGAGAGAGGTTGTGGGCATGGCCCGCTGGGGCTCTGCCCGACCCAGGGCTGAGAGATGCAACCTCCCAGCTCTGGGTCCCTGCAGGGGAAGCGTTGGCAAGCACAGGGCCAGTCCTCCAAAGGCCCAGGTGCAGGGAGCCCAGGCCAAGCAGCCTGTGGAAGAAGCCACCCCGGGAACACGACTGCAGGCCACGGCCCTTCCCACCTCCTCCTCCTCCTCCTCCTCCTGCTCCTCCACCCCCCCCCCGACCTCCCACCCCCACCCCCGACATGGCGCAGGGCTCAGAGACACCTCAGACACTTGCTACCCAAAGTGCAAAGGGCATCAGTTGCTCCTCCAAACCCCCCCCCCCCCCCGCCCAGCAGACCGCGTTGTCCAGCCAGCCCCCGGGCCTCCCTGGGGTGCCCAGCACAAAAGTGCAGACAACCACCGGACCCTCAATCTCAGTTTTCGGATGTTTTTGCCACTCTAAGGACCCGCAGGCCAGCTGGGCCTTCTGGCAGGACAGAGAGCCCCGGAATCCGACGTGGAGAGCTGGGTGTACGTCCCCACGAGGAGGCGGTCCCCACCTCCGCGGCTCTCCCCTTGCGGGGGGGAAAAGCAGCCACGGGGCCTCAGAGAAGACACCAGGCTGGGCGCCCGCCCCACAGTGGGGGCACGTCCCCCGCAGGCCACTTAGCGACGGCCGCCGGCCGGCGGACGGTTGGGTGGCGCGAGACGCTGCGGCCGCCCTGCTACCGGGTTCCTGGGAGGGCGTCCTGGAACCAGCGTCCACACCAAGCCCTTGGAAGGCCCAGGCGACGGAGGAGCCCCGTCAGGCAGGGGCCGAGGACGGTGACGGCCCGGGCGGGGAGGAGCGTGTCAGGCAGGGGCAGAGGACGGTGACAGGTGACAGGCCGGGCGGGAAGGAGTCAGTCAGGCAGGGGCCGAGGAGGAGACGGGGCTGGGTAAGGGTTAGGGTTAGAGTCAGGGCACAAGTCACAATCGCAAAGACCTGGAAGCGACCCGAGTGCCCATCGACCCACGAGTGCGTAAATGAAATGTGGCGCGTGGACACCACGGAGTGCTATTCAGCTAGGAGGAGCAGCGGTGAGAGGGCACCTCTCGTGGTTCTCCTGGCCAGAGCTGGAACCCGTTCCAGTAAGCCAGGTAGCCCAAGAATGGACACACGAGCACCACGTGCTCGCGCTCACCAGCAAATGGGTACGAACCGACGGACACCCAAGTGGACACAGAGGAATCACCTTCATCGGGTGGGTGTCGGGCGGGTGGGGGGAGGGGATGGGCATACACCTCCATTAGGAATGGGGTGGGTGCGCACCGACTGGGGGATGGGCGCACTTGAGGCTCTGACCCGAGGGGGGAGGCTGGGAGAGGGCAACGTACCCGACCTTAACATTGGTACCCCCACAATACGCTGGAACAACATCAGAGGTTAATGAATAAGAACACAGGGGGGAGGGGGGCACGGGCAACACATGTCACCTTAATACTTGGACTCCCATCATCTGCTTGAAAAGAGAGAGAAAAGAAAATGCAATCATAGAGATAAGAGACACTTTTTAAACATAATGAATCCGAAGAGAAAAGTAAAAGGAGGCCTGTGGAGCAGGTCTGGGTGTGACTCCGGATCCCCCAACATCAGGTGCCACCACCAAAGATTCCTACGTGTAGCCCATAGAACCCCAAAAGCAACGGGACGAGTTCTGGTCACATACTCCCTCAAAATGACATCCTGGCCTTCTTCTGGAACTCCCTCCCCTCTCAGACTCTCAAGGTTTCCTCCAGCGTGTCGGTTCCCACAGAGCAGACCTTTGGTCTGAGACCTGACAGTCCAGAAGCCACGCATGCTGCCGCGTGACGGCGGTGTCGCGGCTTGGGACAAGAGGAGGCCCCACGGTGCGGGCTGGGGCGCCAGGCACCGCGGCGGGCGCTGAGGGTGGGGGTGACCCCCGCCCCGGGCCGCCGCCTCGCTCCCAGAGAGGGGACAGAACAAGAGGCAAAACAAAACAAAAAAAAAAAAAAAAAAGAAGCCTACGGCACCCGGTATTCCCAGGCGGTCTCCCATCCAAGTACTAACCAGGCCCGACCCTGCTTAGCTTCCGAGACCAGACGAGATCGGGCGCGTTCAGGGTGGTGTGGCCCTAGACGGCGGAGGGCGCCCCTGCCCCGCTCAAGAAGCCGAGCCTCTCTGCGCTTCCCCGCCGCCTCCTCCCGCCCCAGGCCCCGCGCCGGCGCTGACCCGCACCGGGCGGGCCTGTTGAGTTCACCGGCCGGGTCCGGCGGGCTCCGAGGGACGGGGGTGACAGGCGGGGCGGGGCGGGGCGGGCAGGGAGCGGCGGGCCGGGGTGGGGGGCTGTCTCTCTATACACACACACACACACACACACACACACTCACACTCACTCACTCACACTCACACAAGATGCGCCTCCACGGCTGGACTCGCCAAGGTGGAGACCTTCCAGCCCCCTTCCTCTCCTCGCCTGGCCCACCCCCAGCTCGTGGCCGCCCCCGCCGCCGCCGCCGCCGCCGCCGCCGCCGCCGCCGCCGATTGCGCACGCGCGGGTCGCCCGCCCTTTGACCCCAGGCAGGGGCCGCCCTCCCCGACAACCCCTTTCAGCTGCGCCCCCCACCCTGTGGGTGGGCTGCCGCCTATTCCCCCGGGCCCGGGCTGGGGCACAGCGCATGGGGGAGGGGAGCGAGTGTATGGGGCGTCTCTCTCTCTCTCTCTTGGGATGTGTCCCATGGGTGGGGTGGCGTGGTTAGTGGGGCGCTGAAGAAATCAGTCCCCTCCATCTCCTACCTCCGGAAAACGCCCAAGCCCTTGGAGAACTGCCGGCAACGCGACCGTGGGGGCCGGGACCCTCCTCTGTGTCCTCCTGTGGCCCAGTCCTAGGGGCCTGGGCCTGGCCGGGGCTGCATTGGACCCCGACCCCCCTGGCGTGTGGACTCGCTAAAAATCGGCGATTAGATATTGGATTCCAGCTTCATTGAGGTCATTTCACTAATGAGTGCACCGGAAAGAGTTTCCTAATCCATCTGTGAGGGTGGCAACTGAAAGAGAATTTTAAAGCTGACAGAATAGGCGAGGAAAGGCATAGGAGATTTCCACACCCAGTAAGGAAGCCTTTCCCGAAATGGAAGAAAGAAAGGAGCAAACAGAGACACCGGTAGCCCGCCAGGATCAGAGTCTGCCCCCGAGAGAAAGTACCCTGACCAGGTTCACCCGTGGGTGGGTGGCGAGCTAGCGGCATTCAGAAGAGCGAGGCCCGCAGTCTGTGCAGAAGACACCTGCACTCGGGTGTGTGTGGCGGCACGATTCACAAGCAGCTCCAGATGTTAAGCCAAGGAGAAGCCAGGGAGTTCCCAACGCCCCAGGTGTCCTCAGCCCACGACTGGCTGCTGGGGGAATGCGAAGCCCGGCTCCTTGTCTCAGAGCGGGACAACCAGGAGGTGTGACGTACACCCCGGGGTTCCCAGGAGGATCAGGCTGAAGCTGGGACTTGGCCTGAAAGTGTCCCCTCGCACGGCCACCCCCTTCCCCTTCCTGCTCCTCTACTCCTGGTGCCCCTCCATCCAGGGGCCAGACCTTAAAGAGTCACCCGCAAGAGAATCCTGGTCCCAAAGGAGCCTTCTGGGGGACCCGTGCTGAGAGAGGTTGTGGGCATGGCCCGCTGGGGCTCTGCCCGACCCAGGGCTGAGAGATGCAACCTCCCAGCTCTGGGTCCCTGCAGGGGAAGCGTTGGCAAGCACAGGGCCAGTCCTCCAAAGGCCCAGGTGCAGGGAGCCCAGGCCAAGCAGCCTGTGGAAGAAGCCACCCCGGGAACACGACTGCAGGCCACGGCCCTTCCCACCTCCTCCTCCTCCTCCTCCTCCTGCTCCTCCACCCCCCCCCCCGACCTCCCACCCCCACCCCCGACATGGCGCAGGGCTCAGAGACACCTCAGACACTTGCTACCCAAAGTGCAAAGGGCATCAGTTGCTCCTCCAAACCCCCCCCCCCCCGCCCAGCAGACCGCGTTGTCCAGCCAGCCCCCGGGCCTCCCTGGGGTGCCCAGCACAAAAGTGCAGACAACCACCGGACCCTCAATCTCAGTTTTCGGATGTTTTTGCCACTCTAAGGACCCGCAGGCCAGCTGGGCCTTCTGGCAGGACAGAGAGCCCCGGAATCCGACGTGGAGAGCTGGGTGTACGTCCCCACGAGGAGGCGGTCCCCACCTCCGCGGCTCTCCCCTTGCGGGGGGGAAAAGCAGCCACGGGGCCTCAGAGAAGACACCAGGCTGGGCGCCCGCCCCACAGTGGGGGCACGTCCCCCGCAGGCCACTTAGCGACGGCCGCCGGCCGGCGGACGGTTGGGTGGCGCGAGACGCTGCGGCCGCCCTGCTACCGGGTTCCTGGGAGGGCGTCCTGGAACCAGCGTCCACACCAAGCCCTTGGAAGGCCCAGGCGACGGAGGAGCCCCGTCAGGCAGGGGCCGAGGACGGTGACGGCCCGGGCGGGGAGGAGCGTGTCAGGCAGGGGCAGAGGACGGTGACAGGTGACAGGCCGGGCGGGAAGGAGTCAGTCAGGCAGGGGCCGAGGAGGAGACGGGGCTGGGTAAGGGTTAGGGTTAGAGTCAGGGCACAAGTCACAATCGCAAAGACCTGGAAGCGACCCGAGTGCCCATCGACCCACGAGTGCGTAAATGAAATGTGGCGCGTGGACACCACGGAGTGCTATTCAGCTAGGAGGAGCAGCGGTGAGAGGGCACCTCTCGTGGTTCTCCTGGCCAGAGCTGGAACCCGTTCCAGTAAGCCAGGTAGCCCAAGAATGGACACACGAGCACCACGTGCTCGCGCTCACCAGCAAATGGGTACGAACCGACGGACACCCAAGTGGACACAGAGGAATCACCTTCATCGGGTGGGTGTCGGGCGGGTGGGGGGAGGGGATGGGCATACACCTCCATTAGGAATGGGGTGGGTGCGCACCGACTGGGGGATGGGCGCACTTGAGGCTCTGACCCGAGGGGGGAGGCTGGGAGAGGGCAACGTACCCGACCTTAACATTGGTACCCCCACAATACGCTGGAACAACATCAGAGGTTAATGAATAAGAACACAGGGGGGAGGGGGGCACGGGCAACACATGTCACCTTAATACTTGGACTCCCATCATCTGCTTGAAAAGAGAGAGAAAAGAAAATGCAATCATAGAGATAAGAGACACTTTTTAAACATAATGAATCCGAAGAGAAAAGTAAAAGGAGGCCTGTGGAGCAGGTCTGGGTGTGACTCCGGATCCCCCAACATCAGGTGCCACCACCAAAGATTCCTACGTGTAGCCCATAGAACCCCAAAAGCAACGGGACGAGTTCTGGTCACATACTCCCTCAAAATGACATCCTGGCCTTCTTCTGGAACTCCCTCCCCTCTCAGACTCTCAAGGTTTCCTCCAGCGTGTCGGTTCCCACAGAGCAGACCTTTGGTCTGAGACCTGACAGTCCAGAAGCCACGCATGCTGCCGCGTGACGGCGGTGTCGCGGCTTGGGACAAGAGGAGGCCCCACGGTGCGGGCTGGGGCGCCAGGCACCGCGGCGGGCGCTGAGGGTGGGGGTGACCCCCGCCCCGGGCCGCCGCCTCGCTCCCAGAGAGGGGACAGAACAAGAGGCAAAACAAAACAAAAAAAAAAAAAAAAAAGAAGCCTACGGCACCCGGTATTCCCAGGCGGTCTCCCATCCAAGTACTAACCAGGCCCGACCCTGCTTAGCTTCCGAGACCAGACGAGATCGGGCGCGTTCAGGGTGGTGTGGCCCTAGACGGCGGAGGGCGCCCCTGCCCCGCTCAAGAAGCCGAGCCTCTCTGCGCTTCCCCGCCGCCTCCTCCCGCCCCAGGCCCCGCGCCGGCGCTGACCCGCACCGGGCGGGCCTGTTGAGTTCACCGGCCGGGTCCGGCGGGCTCCGAGGGACGGGGGTGACAGGCGGGGCGGGGCGGGGCGGGCAGGGAGCGGCGGGCCGGGGTGGGGGGCTGTCTCTCTATACACACACACACACACACACACACACTCACACTCACTCACTCACACTCACACAAGATGCGCCTCCACGGCTGGACTCGCCAAGGTGGAGACCTTCCAGCCCCCTTCCTCTCCTCGCCTGGCCCACCCCCAGCTCGTGGCCGCCCCCGCCGCCGCCGCCGCCGCCGCCGCCGCCGCCGCCGATTGCGCACGCGCGGGTCGCCCGCCCTTTGACCCCAGGCAGGGGCCGCCCTCCCCGACAACCCCTTTCAGCTGCGCCCCCCACCCTGTGGGTGGGCTGCCGCCTATTCCCCCGGGCCCGGGCTGGGGCACAGCGCATGGGGGAGGGGAGCGAGTGTATGGGGCGTCTCTCTCTCTCTCTTGGGATGTGTCCCATGGGTGGGGTGGCGTGGTTAGTGGGGCGCTGAAGAAATCAGTCCCCTCCATCTCCTACCTCTGGAAAACGCCCAAGCCCTTGGAGAACTGCCGGCAACGCGACCGTGGGGGCCGGGACCCTCCTCTGTGTCCTCCTGTGGCCCAGTCCATGGGGCCTGGGCCTGGCCGGGGCTGCATTGGACCCCGACCCCCCTGGCGTGTGGACTCGCTAAAAATCGGCGATTAGATATTGGATTCCAGCTTCATTGAGGTCATTTCACTAATGAGTGCACCGGAAAGAGTTTCCTAATCCATCTGTGAGGGTGGCAACTGAAAGAGAATTTTAAAGCTGACAGAATAGGCGAGGAAAGGCATAGGAGATTTCCACACCCAGTAAGGAAGCCTTTCCCGAAATGGAAGAAAGAAAGGAGCAAACAGAGACACCGGTAGCCCGCCAGGATCAGAGTCTGCCCCCGAGAGAAAGTACCCTGACCAGGTTCACCCGTGGGTGGGTGGCGAGCTAGCGGCATTCAGAAGAGCGAGGCCCGCAGTCTGTGCAGAAGACACCTGCACTCGGGTGTGTGTGGCGGCACGATTCACAAGCAGCTCCAGATGTTAAGCCAAGGAGAAGCCAGGGAGTTCCCAACGCCCCAGGTGTCCTCAGCCCACGACTGGCTGCTGGGGGAATGCGAAGCCCGGCTCCTTGTCTCAGAGCGGGACAACCAGGAGGTGTGACGTACACCCCGGGGTTCCCAGGAGGATCAGGCTGAAGCTGGGACTTGGCCTGAAAGTGTCCCCTCGCACGGCCACCCCCTTCCCCTTCCTGCTCCTCTACTCCTGGTGCCCCTCCATCCAGGGGCCAGACCTTAAAGAGTCACCCGCAAGAGAATCCTGGTCCCAAAGGAGCCTTCTGGGGGACCCGTGCTGAGAGAGGTTGTGGGCATGGCCCGCTGGGGCTCTGCCCGACCCAGGGCTGAGAGATGCAACCTCCCAGCTCTGGGTCCCTGCAGGGGAAGCGTTGGCAAGCACAGGGCCAGTCCTCCAAAGGCCCAGGTGCAGGGAGCCCAGGCCAAGCAGCCTGTGGAAGAAGCCACCCCGGGAACACGACTGCAGGCCACGGCCCTTCCCACCTCCTCCTCCTCCTCCTGCTCCTCCACCCCCCCCCCGACCTCCCACCCCCACCCCCGACATGGCGCAGGGCTCAGAGACACCTCAGACACTTGCTACCCAAAGTGCAAAGGGCATCAGTTGCTCCTCCAAACCCCCCCCCCCCGCCCAGCAGACCGCGTTGTCCAGCCAGCCCCCGGGCCTCCCTGGGGTGCCCAGCACAAAAGTGCAGACAACCACCGGACCCTCAATCTCAGTTTTCGGATGTTTTTGCCACTCTAAGGACCCGCAGGCCAGCTGGGCCTTCTGGCAGGACAGAGAGCCCCGGAATCCGACGTGGAGAGCTGGGTGTACGTCCCCACGAGGAGGCGGTCCCCACCTCCGCGGCTCTCCCCTTGCGGGGGGGAAAAGCAGCCACGGGGCCTCAGAGAAGACACCAGGCTGGGCGCCCGCCCCACAGTGGGGGCACGTCCCCCGCAGGCCACTTAGCGACGGCCGCCGGCCGGCGGACGGTTGGGTGGCGCGAGACGCTGCGGCCGCCCTGCTACCGGGTTCCTGGGAGGGCGTCCTGGAACCAGCGTCCACACCAAGCCCTTGGAAGGCCCAGGCGACGGAGGAGCCCCGTCAGGCAGGGGCCGAGGATGGTGACGGCCCGGGCGGGGAGGAGCGTGTCAGGCAGGGGCAGAGGACGGTGACAGGTGACAGGCCGGGCGGGAAGGAGTCAGTCAGGCAGGGGCCGAGGAGGAGACGGGGCTGGGTAAGGTTTAGGGTTAGAGTCAGGGCACAAGTCACAATCGCAAAGACCTGGAAGCGACCCGAGTGCCCATCGACCCACGAGTGCGTAAATGAAATGTGGCGCGTGGACACCACGGAGTGCTATTCAGCTAGGAGGAGCAGCGGTGAGAGGGCACCTCTCGTGGTTCTCCTGGCCAGAGCTGGAACCCGTTCCAGTAAGCCAGGTAGCCCAAGAATGGACACACGAGCACCACGTGCTCGCGCTCACCAGCAAATGGGTACGAACCGACGGACACCCAAGTGGACACAGAGGAATCACCTTCATCGGGTGGGTGTCGGGCGGGTGGGGGGAGGGGATGGGCATACACCTCCATTAGGAATGGGGTGGGTGCGCACCGACTGGGGGATGGGCGCACTTGAGGCTCTGACCCGAGGGGGGAGGCTGGGAGAGGGCAACGTACCCGACCTTAACATTGGTACCCCCACAATACGCTGGAACAACATCAGAGGTTAATGAATAAGAACACAGGGGGGAGGGGGGCACGGGCAACACATGTCACCTTAATACTTGGACTCCCATCATCTGCTTGAAAAGAGAGAGAAAAGAAAATGCAATCATAGAGATAAGAGACACTTTTTAAACATAATGAATCCGAAGAGAAAAGTAAAAGGAGGCCTGTGGAGCAGGTCTGGGTGTGACTCCGGATCCCCCAACATCAGGTGCCACCACCAAAGATTCCTACGTGTAGCCCATAGAACCCCAAAAGCAACGGGACGAGTTCTGGTCACATACTCCCTCAAAATGACATCCTGGCCTTCTTCTGGAACTCCCTCCCCTCTCAGACTCTCAAGGTTTCCTCCAGCGTGTCGGTTCCCACAGAGCAGACCTTTGGTCTGAGACCTGACAGTCCAGAAGCCACGCATGCTGCCGCGTGACGGCGGTGTCGCGGCTTGGGACAAGAGGAGGCCCCACGGTGCGGGCTGGGGCACCAGGCACCGCGGCGGGCGCTGAGGGTGGGGGTGACCCCCGCCCCGGGCCGCCGCCTCGCTCCCAGAGAGGGGACAGAACAAGAGGCAAAACAAAACAAAAAAAAAAAAAAAAAAGAAGCCTACGGCACCCGGTATTCCCAGGCGGTCTCCCATCCAAGTACTAACCAGGCCCGACCCTGCTTAGCTTCCGAGACCAGACGAGATCGGGCGCGTTCAGGGTGGTGTGGCCCTAGACGGCGGAGGGCGCCCCTGCCCCGCTCAAGAAGCCGAGCCTCTCTGCGCTTCCCCGCCGCCTCCTCCCGCCCCAGGCCCCGCGCCGGCGCTGACCCGCACCGGGCGGGCCTGTTGAGTTCACCGGCCGGGTCCGGCGGGCTCCGAGGGACGGGGGTGACAGGCGGGGCGGGGCGGGGCGGGCAGGGAGCGGCGGGCCGGGGTGGGGGGCTGTCTCTCTATACACACACACACACACACACACACACACTCACACTCACTCACTCACACTCACACAAGATGCGCCTCCACGGCTGGACTCGCCAAGGTGGAGACCTTCCAGCCCCCTTCCTCTCCTCGCCTGGCCCACCCCCAGCTCGTGGCCGCCCCCGCCGCCGCCGCCGCCGCCGCCGCCGCCGCCGCCGCCGCCGCCGCCGATTGCGCACGCGCGGGTCGCCCGCCCTTTGACCCCAGGCAGGGGCCGCCCTCCCCGACAACCCCTTTCAGCTGCGCCCCCCACCCTGTGGGTGGGCTGCCGCCTATTCCCCCGGGCCCGGGCTGGGGCACAGCGCATGGGGGAGGGGAGCGAGTGTATGGGGCGTCTCTCTCTCTCTCTCTTGGGATGTGTCCCATGGGTGGGGTGGCGTGGTTAGTGGGGCGCTGAAGAAATCAGTCCCCTCCATCTCCTACCTCCGGAAAACGCCCAAGCCCTTGGAGAACTGCCGGCAACGCGACCGTGGGGGCCGGGACCCTCCTCTGTGTCCTCCTGTGGCCCAGTCCTAGGGGCCTGGGCCTGGCCGGGGCTGCATTGGACCCCGACCCCCCTGGCGTGTGGACTCGCTAAAAATCGGCGATTAGATATTGGATTCCAGCTTCATTGAGGTCATTTCACTAATGAGTGCACCGGAAAGAGTTTCCTAATCCATCTGTGAGGGTGGCAACTGAAAGAGAATTTTAAAGCTGACAGAATAGGCGAGGAAAGGCATAGGAGATTTCCACACCCAGTAAGGAAGCCTTTCCCGAAATGGAAGAAAGAAAGGAGCAAACAGAGACACCGGTAGCCCGCCAGGATCAGAGTCTGCCCCCGAGAGAAAGTACCCTGACCAGGTTCACCCGTGGGTGGGTGGCGAGCTAGCGGCATTCAGAAGAGCGAGGCCCGCAGTCTGTGCAGAAGACACCTGCACTCGGGTGTGTGTGGCGGCACGATTCACAAGCAGCTCCAGATGTTAAGCCAAGGAGAAGCCAGGGAGTTCCCAACGCCCCAGGTGTCCTCAGCCCACGACTGGCTGCTGGGGGAATGCGAAGCCCGGCTCCTTGTCTCAGAGCGGGACAACCAGGAGGTGTGACGTACACCCCGGGGTTCCCAGGAGGATCAGGCTGAAGCTGGGACTTGGCCTGAAAGTGTCCCCTCGCACGGCCACCCCCTTCCCCTTCCTGCTCCTCTACTCCTGGTGCCCCTCCATCCAGGGGCCAGACCTTAAAGAGTCACCCGCAAGAGAATCCTGGTCCCAAAGGAGCCTTCTGGGGGACCCGTGCTGAGAGAGGTTGTGGGCATGGCCCGCTGGGGCTCTGCCCGACCCAGGGCTGAGAGATGCAACCTCCCAGCTCTGGGTCCCTGCAGGGGAAGCGTTGGCAAGCACAGGGCCAGTCCTCCAAAGGCCCAGGTGCAGGGAGCCCAGGCCAAGCAGCCTGTGGAAGAAGCCACCCCGGGAACACGACTGCAGGCCACGGCCCTTCCCACCTCCTCCTCCTCCTCCTCCTCCTGCTCCTCCACCCCCCCCCCGACCTCCCACCCCCACCCCCGACATGGCGCAGGGCTCAGAGACACCTCAGACACTTGCTACCCAAAGTGCAAAGGGCATCAGTTGCTCCTCCAAACCCCCCCCCCCCCGCCCAGCAGACCGCGTTGTCCAGCCAGCCCCCGGGCCTCCCTGGGGTGCCCAGCACAAAAGTGCAGACAACCACCGGACCCTCAATCTCAGTTTTCGGATGTTTTTGCCACTCTAAGGACCCGCAGGCCAGCTGGGCCTTCTGGCAGGACAGAGAGCCCCGGAATCCGACGTGGAGAGCTGGGTGTACGTCCCCACGAGGAGGCGGTCCCCACCTCCGCGGCTCTCCCCTTGCGGGGGGGAAAAGCAGCCACGGGGCCTCAGAGAAGACACCAGGCTGGGCGCCCGCCCCACAGTGGGGGCACGTCCCCCGCAGGCCACTTAGCGACGGCCGCCGGCCGGCGGACGGTTGGGTGGCGCGAGACGCTGCGGCCGCCCTGCTACCGGGTTCCTGGGAGGGCGTCCTGGAACCAGCGTCCACACCAAGCCCTTGGAAGGCCCAGGCGACGGAGGAGCCCCGTCAGGCAGGGGCCGAGGACGGTGACGGCCCGGGCGGGGAGGAGCGTGTCAGGCAGGGGCAGAGGACGGTGACAGGTGACAGGCCGGGCGGGAAGGAGTCAGTCAGGCAGGGGCCGAGGAGGAGACGGGGCTGGGTAAGGGTTAGGGTTAGAGTCAGGGCACAAGTCACAATCGCAAAGACCTGGAAGCGACCCGAGTGCCCATCGACCCACGAGTGCGTAAATGAAATGTGGCGCGTGGACACCACGGAGTGCTATTCAGCTAGGAGGAGCAGCGGTGAGAGGGCACCTCTCGTGGTTCTCCTGGCCAGAGCTGGAACCCGTTCCAGTAAGCCAGGTAGCCCAAGAATGGACACACGAGCACCACGTGCTCGCGCTCACCAGCAAATGGGTACGAACCGACGGACACCCAAGTGGACACAGAGGAATCACCTTCATCGGGTGGGTGTCGGGCGGGTGGGGGGAGGGGATGGGCATACACCTCCATTAGGAATGGGGTGGGTGCGCACCGACTGGGGGATGGGCGCACTTGAGGCTCTGACCCGAGGGGGGAGGCTGGGAGAGGGCAACGTACCCGACCTTAACATTGGTACCCCCACAATACGCTGGAACAACATCAGAGGTTAATGAATAAGAACACAGGGGGGAGGGGGGCACGGGCAACACATGTCACCTTAATACTTGGACTCCCATCATCTGCTTGAAAAGAGAGAGAAAAGAAAATGCAATCATAGAGATAAGAGACACTTTTTAAACATAATGAATCCGAAGAGAAAAGTAAAAGGAGGCCTGTGGAGCAGGTCTGGGTGTGACTCCGGATCCCCCAACATCAGGTGCCACCACCAAAGATTCCTACGTGTAGCCCATAGAACCCCAAAAGCAACGGGACGAGTTCTGGTCACATACTCCCTCAAAATGACATCCTGGCCTTCTTCTGGAACTCCCTCCCCTCTCAGACTCTCAAGGTTTCCTCCAGCGTGTCGGTTCCCACAGAGCAGACCTTTGGTCTGAGACCTGACAGTCCAGAAGCCACGCATGCTGCCGCGTGACGGCGGTGTCGCGGCTTGGGACAAGAGGAGGCCCCACGGTGCGGGCTGGGGCGCCAGGCACCGCGGCGGGCGCTGAGGGTGGGGGTGACCCCCGCCCCGGGCCGCCGCCTCGCTCCCAGAGAGGGGACAGAACAAGAGGCAAAACAAAACAAAAAAAAAAAAAAAAAAGAAGCCTACGGCACCCGGTATTCCCAGGCGGTCTCCCATCCAAGTACTAACCAGGCCCGACCCTGCTTAGCTTCCGAGACCAGACGAGATCGGGCGCGTTCAGGGTGGTGTGGCCCTAGACGGCGGAGGGCGCCCCTGCCCCGCTCAAGAAGCCGAGCCTCTCTGCGCTTCCCCGCCGCCTCCTCCCGCCCCAGGCCCCGCGCCGGCGCTGACCCGCACCGGGCGGGCCTGTTGAGTTCACCGGCCGGGTCCGGCGGGCTCCGAGGGACGGGGGTGACAGGCGGGGCGGGGCGGGGCGGGCAGGGAGCGGCGGGCCGGGGTGGGGGGCTGTCTCTCTATACACACACACACACACACACACACACACTCACACTCACTCACTCACACTCACACAAGATGCGCCTCCACGGCTGGACTCGCCAAGGTGGAGACCTTCCAGCCCCCTTCCTCTCCTCGCCTGGCCCACCCCCAGCTCGTGGCCGCCCCCGCCGCCGCCGCCGCCGCCGCCGCCGCCGATTGCGCACGCGCGGGTCGCCCGCCCTTTGACCCCAGGCAGGGGCCGCCCTCCCCGACAACCCCTTTCAGCTGCGCCCCCCACCCTGTGGGTGGGCTGCCGCCTATTCCCCCGGGCCCGGGCTGGGGCACAGCGCATGGGGGAGGGGAGCGAGTGTATGGGGCGTCTCTCTCTCTCTCTCTTGGGATGTGTCCCATGGGTGGGGTGGCGTGGTTAGTGGGGCGCTGAAGAAATCAGTCCCCTCCATCTCCTACCTCCGGAAAACGCCCAAGCCCTTGGAGAACTGCCGGCAACGCGACCGTGGGGGCCGGGACCCTCCTCTGTGTCCTCCTGTGGCCCAGTCCTAGGGGCCTGGGCCTGGCCGGGGCTGCATTGGACCCCGACCCCCCTGGCGTGTGGACTCGCTAAAAATCGGCGATTAGATATTGGATTCCAGCTTCATTGAGGTCATTTCACTAATGAGTGCACCGGAAAGAGTTTCCTAATCCATCTGTGAGGGTGGCAACTGAAAGAGAATTTTAAAGCTGACAGAATAGGCGAGGAAAGGCATAGGAGATTTCCACACCCAGTAAGGAAGCCTTTCCCGAAATGGAAGAAAGAAAGGAGCAAACAGAGACACCGGTAGCCCGCCAGGATCAGAGTCTGCCCCCGAGAGAAAGTACCCTGACCAGGTTCACCCGTGGGTGGGTGGCGAGCTAGCGGCATTCAGAAGAGCGAGGCCCGCAGTCTGTGCAGAAGACACCTGCACTCGGGTGTGTGTGGCGGCACGATTCACAAGCAGCTCCAGATGTTAAGCCAAGGAGAAGCCAGGGAGTTCCCAACGCCCCAGGTGTCCTCAGCCCACGACTGGCTGCTGGGGGAATGCGAAGCCCGGCTCCTTGTCTCAGAGCGGGACAACCAGGAGGTGTGACGTACACCCCGGGGTTCCCAGGAGGATCAGGCTGAAGCTGGGACTTGGCCTGAAAGTGTCCCCTCGCACGGCCACCCCCTTCCCCTTCCTGCTCCTCTACTCCTGGTGCCCCTCCATCCAGGGGCCAGACCTTAAAGAGTCACCCGCAAGAGAATCCTGGTCCCAAAGGAGCCTTCTGGGGGACCCGTGCTGAGAGAGGTTGTGGGCATGGCCCGCTGGGGCTCTGCCCGACCCAGGGCTGAGAGATGCAACCTCCCAGCTCTGGGTCCCTGCAGGGGAAGCGTTGGCAAGCACAGGGCCAGTCCTCCAAAGGCCCAGGTGCAGGGAGCCCAGGCCAAGCAGCCTGTGGAAGAAGCCACCCCGGGAACACGACTGCAGGCCACGGCCCTTCCCACCTCCTCCTCCTCCTCCTCCTCCTGCTCCTCCACCCCCCCCCCGACCTCCCACCCCCACCCCCGACATGGCGCAGGGCTCAGAGACACCTCAGACACTTGCTACCCAAAGTGCAAAGGGCATCAGTTGCTCCTCCAAACCCCCCCCCCCCCGCCCAGCAGACCGCGTTGTCCAGCCAGCCCCCGGGCCTCCCTGGGGTGCCCAGCACAAAAGTGCAGACAACCACCGGACCCTCAATCTCAGTTTTCGGATGTTTTCGCCACTCTAAGGACCCGCAGGCCAGCTGGGCCTTCTGGCAGGACAGAGAGCCCCGGAATCCGACGTGGAGAGCTGGGTGTACGTCCCCACGAGGAGGCGGTCCCCACCTCCGCGGCTCTCCCCTTGCGGGGGGGAAAAGCAGCCACGGGGCCTCAGAGAAGACACCAGGCTGGGCGCCCGCCCCACAGTGGGGGCACGTCCCCCGCAGGCCACTTAGCGACGGCCGCCGGCCGGCGGACGGTTGGGTGGCGCGAGACGCTGCGGCCGCCCTGCTACCGGGTTCCTGGGAGGGCGTCCTGGAACCAGCGTCCACACCAAGCCCTTGGAAGGCCCAGGCGACGGAGGAGCCCCGTCAGGCAGGGGCCGAGGACGGTGACGGCCCGGGCGGGGAGGAGCGTGTCAGGCAGGGGCAGAGGACGGTGACAGGTGACAGGCCGGGCGGGAAGGAGTCAGTCAGGCAGGGGCCGAGGAGGAGACGGGGCTGGGTAAGGGTTAGGGTTAGAGTCAGGGCACAAGTCACAATCGCAAAGACCTGGAAGCGACCCGAGTGCCCATCAACCCACGAGTGCGTAAATGAAATGTGGCGCGTGGACACCACGGAGTGCTATTCAGCTAGGAGGAGCAGCGGTGAGAGGGCACCTCTCGTGGTTCTCCTGGCCAGAGCTGGAACCCGTTCCAGTAAGCCAGGTAGCCCAAGAATGGACACACGAGCACCACGTGCTCGCGCTCACCAGCAAATGGGTACGAACCGACGGACACCCAAGTGGACACAGAGGAATCACCTTCATCGGGTGGGTGTCGGGCGGGTGGGGGGAGGGGATGGGCATACACCTCCATTAGGAATGGGGTGGGTGCGCACCGACTGGGGGATGGGCGCACTTGAGGCTCTGACCCGAGGGGGGAGGCTGGGAGAGGGCAACGTACCCGACCTTAACATTGGTACCCCCACAATACGCTGGAACAACATCAGAGGTTAATGAATAAGAACACAGGGGGGAGGGGGGCACGGGCAACACATGTCACCTTAATACTTGGACTCCCATCATCTGCTTGAAAAGAGAGAGAAAAGAAAATGCAATCATAGAGATAAGAGACACTTTTTAAACATAATGAATCCGAAGAGAAAAGTAAAAGGAGGCCTGTGGAGCAGGTCTGGGTGTGACTCCGGATCCCCCAACATCAGGTGCCACCACCAAAGATTCCTACGTGTAGCCCATAGAACCCCAAAAGCAACGGGACGAGTTCTGGTCACATACTCCCTCAAAATGACATCCTGGCCTTCTTCTGGAACTCCCTCCCCTCTCAGACTCTCAAGGTTTCCTCCAGCGTGTCGGTTCCCACAGAGCAGACCTTTGGTCTGAGACCTGACAGTCCAGAAGCCACGCATGCTGCCGCGTGACGGCGGTGTCGCGGCTTGGGACAAGAGGAGGCCCCACGGTGCGGGCTGGGGCGCCAGGCACCGCGGCGGGCGCTGAGGGTGGGGGTGACCCCCGCCCCGGGCCGCCGCCTCGCTCCCAGAGAGGGGACAGAACAAGAGGCAAAACAAAACAAAAAAAAAAAAAAAAAAGAAGCCTACGGCACCCGGTATTCCCAGGCGGTCTCCCATCCAAGTACTAACCAGGCCCGACCCTGCTTAGCTTCCGAGACCAGACGAGATCGGGCGCGTTCAGGGTGGTGTGGCCCTAGACGGCGGAGGGCGCCCCTGCCCCGCTCAAGAAGCCGAGCCTCTCTGCGCTTCCCCGCCGCCTCCTCCCGCCCCAGGCCCCGCGCCGGCGCTGACCCGCACCGGGCGGGCCTGTTGAGTTCACCGGCCGGGTCCGGCGGGCTCCGAGGGACGGGGGTGACAGGCGGGGCGGGGCGGGGCGGGCAGGGAGCGGCGGGCCGGGGTGGGGGGCTGTCTCTCTATACACACACACACACACACACACACACTCACACTCACTCACTCACACTCACACAAGATGCGCCTCCACGGCTGGACTCGCCAAGGTGGAGACCTTCCAGCCCCCTTCCTCTCCTCGCCTGGCCCACCCCCAGCTCGTGGCCGCCCCCGCCGCCGCCGCCGCCGCCGCCGCCGCCGCCGCCGATTGCGCACGCGCGGGTCGCCCGCCCTTTGACCCCAGGCAGGGGCCGCCCTCCCCGACAACCCCTTTCAGCTGCGCCCCCCACCCTGTGGGTGGGCTGCCGCTGGGGCACAGCGCATGGGGGAGGGGAGCGAGTGTATGGGGCGTCTCTCTCTCTCTCTTGGGATGTGTCCCATGGGTGGGGTGGCGTGGTTAGTGGGGCGCTGAAGAAATCAGTCCCCTCCATCTCCTACCTCTGGAAAACGCCCAAGCCCTTGGAGAACTGCCGGCAACGCGACCGTGGGGGCCGGGACCCTCCTCTGTGTCCTCCTGTGGCCCAGTCCATGGGGCCTGGGCCTGGCCGGGGCTGCATTGGACCCCGACCCCCCTGGCGTGTGGACTCGCTAAAAATCGGCGATTAGATATTGGATTCCAGCTTCATTGAGGTCATTTCACTAATGAGTGCACCGGAAAGAGTTTCCTAATCCATCTGTGAGGGTGGCAACTGAAAGAGAATTTTAAAGCTGACAGAATAGGCGAGGAAAGGCATAGGAGATTTCCACACCCAGTAAGGAAGCCTTTCCCGAAATGGAAGAAAGAAAGGAGCAAACAGAGACACCGGTAGCCCGCCAGGATCAGAGTCTGCCCCCGAGAGAAAGTACCCTGACCAGGTTCACCCGTGGGTGGGTGGCGAGCTAGCGGCATTCAGAAGAGCGAGGCCCGCAGTCTGTGCAGAAGACACCTGCACTCGGGTGTGTGTGGCGGCACGATTCACAAGCAGCTCCAGATGTTAAGCCAAGGAGAAGCCAGGGAGTTCCCAACGCCCCAGGTGTCCTCAGCCCACGACTGGCTGCTGTGGGAATGCGAAGCCCGGCTCCTTGTCTCAGAGCGGGACAACCAGGAGGTGTGACGTACACCCCGGGGTTCCCAGGAGGATCAGGCTGAAGCTGGGACTTGGCCTGAAAGTGTCCCCTCGCACGGCCACCCCCTTCCCCTTCCTGCTCCTCTACTCCTGGTGCCCCTCCATCCAGGGGCCAGACCTTAAAGAGTCACCCGCAAGAGAATCCTGGTCCCAAAGGAGCCTTCTGGGGGACCCGTGCTGAGAGAGGTTGTGGGCATGGCCCGCTGGGGCTCTGCCCGACCCAGGGCTGAGAGATGCAACCTCCCAGCTCTGGGTCCCTGCAGGGGAAGCGTTGGCAAGCACAGGGCCAGTCCTCCAAAGGCCCAGGTGCAGGGAGCCCAGGCCAAGCAGCCTGTGGAAGAAGCCACCCCGGGAACACGACTGCAGGCCACGGCCCTTCCCACCTCCTCCTCCTCCTCCTGCTCCTCCACCCCCCCCCCGACCTCCCACCCCCACCCCCGACATGGCGCAGGGCTCAGAGACACCTCAGACACTTGCTACCCAAAGTGCAAAGGGCATCAGTTGCTCCTCCAAACCCCCCCCCCCCCGCCCAGCAGACCGCGTTGTCCAGCCAGCCCCCGGGCCTCCCTGGGGTGCCCAGCACAAAAGTGCAGACAACCACCGGACCCTCAATCTCAGTTTTCGGATGTTTTTGCCACTCTAAGGACCCGCAGGCCAGCTGGGCCTTCTGGCAGGACAGAGAGCCCCGGAATCCGACGTGGAGAGCTGGGTGTACGTCCCCACGAGGAGGCGGTCCCCACCTCCGCGGCTCTCCCCTTGCGGGGGGGAAAAGCAGCCACGGGGCCTCAGAGAAGACACCAGGCTGGGCGCCCGCCCCACAGTGGGGGCACGTCCCCCGCAGGCCACTTAGCGACGGCCGCCGGCCGGCGGACGGTTGGGTGGCGCGAGACGCTGCGGCCGCCCTGCTACCGGGTTCCTGGGAGGGCGTCCTGGAACCAGCGTCCACACCAAGCCCTTGGAAGGCCCAGGCGACGGAGGAGCCCCGTCAGGCAGGGGCCGAGGATGGTGACGGCCCGGGCGGGGAGGAGCGTGTCAGGCAGGGGCAGAGGACGGTGACAGGTGACAGGCCGGGCGGGAAGGAGTCAGTCAGGCAGGGGCCGAGGAGGAGACGGGGCTGGGTAAGGTTTAGGGTTAGAGTCAGGGCACAAGTCACAATCGCAAAGACCTGGAAGCGACCCGAGTGCCCATCGACCCACGAGTGCGTAAATGAAATGTGGCGCGTGGACACCACGGAGTGCTATTCAGCTAGGAGGAGCAGCGGTGAGAGGGCACCTCTCGTGGTTCTCCTGGCCAGAGCTGGAACCCGTTCCAGTAAGCCAGGTAGCCCAAGAATGGACACACGAGCACCACGTGCTCGCGCTCACCAGCAAATGGGTACGAACCGACGGACACCCAAGTGGACACAGAGGAATCACCTTCATCGGGTGGGTGTCGGGCGGGTGGGGGGAGGGGATGGGCATACACCTCCATTAGGAATGGGGTGGGTGCGCACCGACTGGGGGATGGGCGCACTTGAGGCTCTGACCCGAGGGGGGAGGCTGGGAGAGGGCAACGTACCCGACCTTAACATTGGTACCCCCACAATACGCTGGAACAACATCAGAGGTTAATGAATAAGAACACAGGGGGGAGGGGGGCACGGGCAACACATGTCACCTTAATACTTGGACTCCCATCATCTGCTTGAAAAGAGAGAGAAAAGAAAATGCAATCATAGAGATAAGAGACACTTTTTAAACATAATGAATCCGAAGAGAAAAGTAAAAGGAGGCCTGTGGAGCAGGTCTGGGTGTGACTCCGGATCCCCCAACATCAGGTGCCACCACCAAAGATTCCTACGTGTAGCCCATAGAACCCCAAAAGCAACGGGACGAGTTCTGGTCACATACTCCCTCAAAATGACATCCTGGCCTTCTTCTGGAACTCCCTCCCCTCTCAGACTCTCAAGGTTTCCTCCAGCGTGTCGGTTCCCACAGAGCAGACCTTTGGTCTGAGACCTGACAGTCCAGAAGCCACGCATGCTGCCGCGTGACGGCGGTGTCGCGGCTTGGGACAAGAGGAGGCCCCACGGTGCGGGCTGGGGCACCAGGCACCGCGGCGGGCGCTGAGGGTGGGGGTGACCCCCGCCCCGGGCCGCCGCCTCGCTCCCAGAGAGGGGACAGAACAAGAGGCAAAACAAAACAAAAAAAAAAAAAAAAAAGAAGCCTACGGCACCCGGTATTCCCAGGCGGTCTCCCATCCAAGTACTAACCAGGCCCGACCCTGCTTAGCTTCCGAGACCAGACGAGATCGGGCGCGTTCAGGGTGGTGTGGCCCTAGACGGCGGAGGGCGCCCCTGCCCCGCTCAAGAAGCCGAGCCTCTCTGCGCTTCCCCGCCGCCTCCTCCCGCCCCAGGCCCCGCGCCGGCGCTGACCCGCACCGGGCGGGCCTGTTGAGTTCACCGGCCGGGTCCGGCGGGCTCCGAGGGACGGGGGTGACAGGCGGGGCGGGGCGGGGCGGGCAGGGAGCGGCGGGCCGGGGTGGGGGGCTGTCTCTCTATACACACACACACACACACACACACACACTCACACTCACTCACTCACACTCACACAAGATGCGCCTCCACGGCTGGACTCGCCAAGGTGGAGACCTTCCAGCCCCCTTCCTCTCCTCACCTGGCCCACCCCCAGCTCGTGGCCGCCCCCGCCGCCGCCGCCGCCGCCGCCGCCGCCGCCGCCGCCGATTGCGCACGCGCGGGTCGCCCGCCCTTTGACCCCAGGCAGGGGCCGCCCTCCCCGACAACCCCTTTCAGCTGCGCCCCCCACCCTGTGGGTGGGCTGCCGCCTATTCCCCCGGGCCCGGGCTGGGGCACAGCGCATGGGGGAGGGGAGCGAGTGTATGGGGCGTCTCTCTCTCTCTCTCTTGGGATGTGTCCCATGGGTGGGGTGGCGTGGTTAGTGGGGCGCTGAAGAAATCAGTCCCCTCCATCTCCTACCTCCGGAAAACGCCCAAGCCCTTGGAGAACTGCCGGCAACGCGACCGTGGGGGCCGGGACCCTCCTCTGTGTCCTCCTGTGGCCCAGTCCTAGGGGCCTGGGCCTGGCCGGGGCTGCATTGGACCCCGACCCCCCTGGCGTGTGGACTCGCTAAAAATCGGCGATTAGATATTGGATTCCAGCTTCATTGAGGTCATTTCACTAATGAGTGCACCGGAAAGAGTTTCCTAATCCATCTGTGAGGGTGGCAACTGAAAGAGAATTTTAAAGCTGACAGAATAGGCGAGGAAAGGCATAGGAGATTTCCACACCCAGTAAGGAAGCCTTTCCCGAAATGGAAGAAAGAAAGGAGCAAACAGAGACACCGGTAGCCCGCCAGGATCAGAGTCTGCCCCCGAGAGAAAGTACCCTGACCAGGTTCACCCGTGGGTGGGTGGCGAGCTAGCGGCATTCAGAAGAGCGAGGCCCGCAGTCTGTGCAGAAGACACCTGCACTCGGGTGTGTGTGGCGGCACGATTCACAAGCAGCTCCAGATGTTAAGCCAAGGAGAAGCCAGGGAGTTCCCAACGCCCCAGGTGTCCTCAGCCCACGACTGGCTGCTGGGGGAATGCGAAGCCCGGCTCCTTGTCTCAGAGCGGGACAACCAGGAGGTGTGACGTACACCCCGGGGTTCCCAGGAGGATCAGGCTGAAGCTGGGACTTGGCCTGAAAGTGTCCCCTCGCACGGCCACCCCCTTCCCCTTCCTGCTCCTCTACTCCTGGTGCCCCTCCATCCAGGGGCCAGACCTTAAAGAGTCACCCGCAAGAGAATCCTGGTCCCAAAGGAGCCTTCTGGGGGACCCGTGCTGAGAGAGGTTGTGGGCATGGCCCGCTGGGGCTCTGCCCGACCCAGGGCTGAGAGATGCAACCTCCCAGCTCTGGGTCCCTGCAGGGGAAGCGTTGGCAAGCACAGGGCCAGTCCTCCAAAGGCCCAGGTGCAGGGAGCCCAGGCCAAGCAGCCTGTGGAAGAAGCCACCCCGGGAACACGACTGCAGGCCACGGCCCTTCCCACCTCCTCCTCCTCCTCCTCCTCCTGCTCCTCCACCCCCCCCCCCCGACCTCCCACCCCCACCCCCGACATGGCGCAGGGCTCAGAGACACCTCAGACACTTGCTACCCAAAGTGCAAAGGGCATCAGTTGCTCCTCCAAACCCCCCCCCCCCCGCCCAGCAGACCGCGTTGTCCAGCCAGCCCCCGGGCCTCCCTGGGGTGCCCAGCACAAAAGTGCAGACAACCACCGGACCCTCAATCTCAGTTTTCGGATGTTTTTGCCACTCTAAGGACCCGCAGGCCAGCTGGGCCTTCTGGCAGGACAGAGAGCCCCGGAATCCGACGTGGAGAGCTGGGTGTACGTCCCCACGAGGAGGCGGTCCCCACCTCCGCGGCTCTCCCCTTGCGGGGGGGAAAAGCAGCCACGGGGCCTCAGAGAAGACACCAGGCTGGGCGCCCGCCCCACAGTGGGGGCACGTCCCCCGCAGGCCACTTAGCGACGGCCGCCGGCCGGCGGACGGTTGGGTGGCGCGAGACGCTGCGGCCGCCCTGCTACCGGGTTCCTGGGAGGGCGTCCTGGAACCAGCGTCCACACCAAGCCCTTGGAAGGCCCAGGCGACGGAGGAGCCCCGTCAGGCAGGGGCCGAGGACGGTGACGGCCCGGGCGGGGAGGAGCGTGTCAGGCAGGGGCAGAGGACGGTGACAGGTGACAGGCCGGGCGGGAAGGAGTCAGTCAGGCAGGGGCCGAGGAGGAGACGGGGCTGGGTAAGGGTTAGGGTTAGAGTCAGGGCACAAGTCACAATCGCAAAGACCTGGAAGCGACCCGAGTGCCCATCGACCCACGAGTGCGTAAATGAAATGTGGCGCGTGGACACCACGGAGTGCTATTCAGCTAGGAGGAGCAGCGGTGAGAGGGCACCTCTCGTGGTTCTCCTGGCCAGAGCTGGAACCCGTTCCAGTAAGCCAGGTAGCCCAAGAATGGACACACGAGCACCACGTGCTCGCGCTCACCAGCAAATGGGTACGAACCGACGGACACCCAAGTGGACACAGAGGAATCACCTTCATCGGGTGGGTGTCGGGCGGGTGGGGGGAGGGGATGGGCATACACCTCCATTAGGAATGGGGTGGGTGCGCACCGACTGGGGGATGGGCGCACTTGAGGCTCTGACCCGAGGGGGGAGGCTGGGAGAGGGCAACGTACCCGACCTTAACATTGGTACCCCCACAATACGCTGGAACAACATCAGAGGTTAATGAATAAGAACACAGGGGGGAGGGGGGCACGGGCAACACATGTCACCTTAATACTTGGACTCCCATCATCTGCTTGAAAAGAGAGAGAAAAGAAAATGCAATCATAGAGATAAGAGACACTTTTTAAACATAATGAATCCGAAGAGAAAAGTAAAAGGAGGCCTGTGGAGCAGGTCTGGGTGTGACTCCGGATCCCCCAACATCAGGTGCCACCACCAAAGATTCCTACGTGTAGCCCATAGAACCCCAAAAGCAACGGGACGAGTTCTGGTCACATACTCCCTCAAAATGACATCCTGGCCTTCTTCTGGAACTCCCTCCCCTCTCAGACTCTCAAGGTTTCCTCCAGCGTGTCGGTTCCCACAGAGCAGACCTTTGGTCTGAGACCTGACAGTCCAGAAGCCACGCATGCTGCCGCGTGACGGCGGTGTCGCGGCTTGGGACAAGAGGAGGCCCCACGGTGCGGGCTGGGGCGCCAGGCACCGCGGCGGGCGCTGAGGGTGGGGGTGACCCCCGCCCCGGGCCGCCGCCTCGCTCCCAGAGAGGGGACAGAACAAGAGGCAAAACAAAACAAAAAAAAAAAAAAAAAGAAGCCTACGGCACCCGGTATTCCCAGGCGGTCTCCCATCCAAGTACTAACCAGGCCCGACCCTGCTTAGCTTCCGAGACCAGACGAGATCGGGCGCGTTCAGGGTGGTGTGGCCCTAGACGGCGGAGGGCGCCCCTGCCCCGCTCAAGAAGCCGAGCCTCTCTGCGCTTCCCCGCCGCCTCCTCCCGCCCCAGGCCCCGCGCCGGCGCTGACCCGCACCGGGCGGGCCTGTTGAGTTCACCGGCCGGGTCCGGCGGGCTCCGAGGGACGGGGGTGACAGGCGGGGCGGGGCGGGGCGGGCAGGGAGCGGCGGGCCGGGGTGGGGGGCTGTCTCTCTATACACACACACACACACACACACACACTCACACTCACTCACTCACACTCACACAAGATGCGCCTCCACGGCTGGACTCGCCAAGGTGGAGACCTTCCAGCCCCCTTCCTCTCCTCGCCTGGCCCACCCCCAGCTCGTGGCCGCCCCCGCCGCCGCCGCCGCCGCCGCCGCCGCCGCCGCCGATTGCGCACGCGCGGGTCGCCCGCCCTTTGACCCCAGGCAGGGGCCGCCCTCCCCGACAACCCCTTTCAGCTGCGCCCCCCACCCTGTGGGTGGGCTGCCGCCTATTCCCCCGGGCCCGGGCTGGGGCACAGCGCATGGGGGAGGGGAGCGAGTGTATGGGGCGTCTCTCTCTCTCTCTTGGGATGTGTCCCATGGGTGGGGTGGCGTGGTTAGTGGGGCGCTGAAGAAATCAGTCCCCTCCATCTCCTACCTCTGGAAAACGCCCAAGCCCTTGGAGAACTGCCGGCAACGCGACCGTGGGGGCCGGGACCCTCCTCTGTGTCCTCCTGTGGCCCAGTCCATGGGGCCTGGGCCTGGCCGGGGCTGCATTGGACCCCGACCCCCCTGGCGTGTGGACTCGCTAAAAATCGGCGATTAGATATTGGATTCCAGCTTCATTGAGGTCATTTCACTAATGAGTGCACCGGAAAGAGTTTCCTAATCCATCTGTGAGGGTGGCAACTGAAAGAGAATTTTAAAGCTGACAGAATAGGCGAGGAAAGGCATAGGAGATTTCCACACCCAGTAAGGAAGCCTTTCCCGAAATGGAAGAAAGAAAGGAGCAAACAGAGACACCGGTAGCCCGCCAGGATCAGAGTCTGCCCCCGAGAGAAAGTACCCTGACCAGGTTCACCCGTGGGTGGGTGGCGAGCTAGCGGCATTCAGAAGAGCGAGGCCCGCAGTCTGTGCAGAAGACACCTGCACTCGGGTGTGTGTGGCGGCACGATTCACAAGCAGCTCCAGATGTTAAGCCAAGGAGAAGCCAGGGAGTTCCCAACGCCCCAGGTGTCCTCAGCCCACGACTGGCTGCTGGGGGAATGCGAAGCCCGGCTCCTTGTCTCAGAGCGGGACAACCAGGAGGTGTGACGTACACCCCGGGGTTCCCAGGAGGATCAGGCTGAAGCTGGGACTTGGCCTGAAAGTGTCCCCTCGCACGGCCACCCCCTTCCCCTTCCTGCTCCTCTACTCCTGGTGCCCCTCCATCCAGGGGCCAGACCTTAAAGAGTCACCCGCAAGAGAATCCTGGTCCCAAAGGAGCCTTCTGGGGGACCCGTGCTGAGAGAGGTTGTGGGCATGGCCCGCTGGGGCTCTGCCCGACCCAGGGCTGAGAGATGCAACCTCCCAGCTCTGGGTCCCTGCAGGGGAAGCGTTGGCAAGCACAGGGCCAGTCCTCCAAAGGCCCAGGTGCAGGGAGCCCAGGCCAAGCAGCCTGTGGAAGAAGCCACCCCGGGAACACGACTGCAGGCCACGGCCCTTCCCACCTCCTCCTCCTCCTCCTGCTCCTCCACCCCCCCCCCGACCTCCCACCCCCACCCCCGACATGGCGCAGGGCTCAGAGACACCTCAGACACTTGCTACCCAAAGTGCAAAGGGCATCAGTTGCTCCTCCAAACCCCCCCCCCCCGCCCAGCAGACCGCGTTGTCCAGCCAGCCCCCGGGCCTCCCTGGGGTGCCCAGCACAAAAGTGCAGACAACCACCGGACCCTCAATCTCAGTTTTCGGATGTTTTTGCCACTCTAAGGACCCGCAGGCCAGCTGGGCCTTCTGGCAGGACAGAGAGCCCCGGAATCCGACGTGGAGAGCTGGGTGTACGTCCCCACGAGGAGGCGGTCCCCACCTCCGCGGCTCTCCCCTTGCGGGGGGGAAAAGCAGCCACGGGGCCTCAGAGAAGACACCAGGCTGGGCGCCCGCCCCACAGTGGGGGCACGTCCCCCGCAGGCCACTTAGCGACGGCCGCCGGCCGGCGGACGGTTGGGTGGCGCGAGACGCTGCGGCCGCCCTGCTACCGGGTTCCTGGGAGGGCGTCCTGGAACCAGCGTCCACACCAAGCCCTTGGAAGGCCCAGGCGACGGAGGAGCCCCGTCAGGCAGGGGCCGAGGATGGTGACGGCCCGGGCGGGGAGGAGCGTGTCAGGCAGGGGCAGAGGACGGTGACAGGTGACAGGCCGGGCGGGAAGGAGTCAGTCAGGCAGGGGCCGAGGAGGAGACGGGGCTGGGTAAGGGTTAGGGTTAGAGTCAGGGCACAAGTCACAATCGCAAAGACCTGGAAGCGACCCGAGTGCCCATCGACCCACGAGTGCGTAAATGAAATGTGGCGCGTGGACACCACGGAGTGCTATTCAGCTAGGAGGAGCAGCGGTGAGAGGGCACCTCTCGTGGTTCTCCTGGCCAGAGCTGGAACCCGTTCCAGTAAGCCAGGTAGCCCAAGAATGGACACACGAGCACCACGTGCTCGCGCTCACCAGCAAATGGGTACGAACCGACGGACACCCAAGTGGACACAGAGGAATCACCTTCATCGGGTGGGTGTCGGGCGGGTGGGGGGAGGGGATGGGCATACACCTCCATTAGGAATGGGGTGGGTGCGCACCGACTGGGGGATGGGCGCACTTGAGGCTCTGACCCGAGGGGGGAGGCTGGGAGAGGGCAACGTACCCGACCTTAACATTGGTACCCCCACAATACGCTGGAACAACATCAGAGGTTAATGAATAAGAACACAGGGGGGAGGGGGGCACGGGCAACACATGTCACCTTAATACTTGGACTCCCATCATCTGCTTGAAAAGAGAGAGAAAAGAAAATGCAATCATAGAGATAAGAGACACTTTTTAAACATAATGAATCCGAAGAGAAAAGTAAAAGGAGGCCTGTGGAGCAGGTCTGGGTGTGACTCCGGATCCCCCAACATCAGGTGCCACCACCAAAGATTCCTACGTGTAGCCCATAGAACCCCAAAAGCAACGGGACGAGTTCTGGTCACATACTCCCTCAAAATGACATCCTGGCCTTCTTCTGGAACTCCCTCCCCTCTCAGACTCTCAAGGTTTCCTCCAGCGTGTCGGTTCCCACAGAGCAGACCTTTGGTCTGAGACCTGACAGTCCAGAAGCCACGCATGCTGCCGCGTGACGGCGGTGTCGCGGCTTGGGACAAGAGGAGGCCCCACGGTGCGGGCTGGGGCACCAGGCACCGCGGCGGGCGCTGAGGGTGGGGGTGACCCCCGCCCCGGGCCGCCGCCTCGCTCCCAGAGAGGGGACAGAACAAGAGGCAAAACAAAACAAAAAAAAAAAAAAAAAAGAAGCCTACGGCACCCGGTATTCCCAGGCGGTCTCCCATCCAAGTACTAACCAGGCCCGACCCTGCTTAGCTTCCGAGACCAGACGAGATCGGGCGCGTTCAGGGTGGTGTGGCCCTAGACGGCGGAGGGCGCCCCTGCCCCGCTCAAGAAGCCGAGCCTCTCTGCGCTTCCCCGCCGCCTCCTCCCGCCCCAGGCCCCGCGCCGGCGCTGACCCGCACCGGGCGGGCCTGTTGAGTTCACCGGCCGGGTCCGGCGGGCTCCGAGGGACGGGGGTGACAGGCGGGGCGGGGCGGGGCGGGCAGGGAGCGGCGGGCCGGGGTGGGGGGCTGTCTCTCTATACACACACACACACACACACACACACACTCACACTCACTCACTCACACTCACACAAGATGCGCCTCCACGGCTGGACTCGCCAAGGTGGAGACCTTCCAGCCCCCTTCCTCTCCTCGCCTGGCCCACCCCCAGCTCGTGGCCGCCCCCGCCGCCGCCGCCGCCGCCGCCGCCGCCGCCGCCGCCGATTGCGCACGCGCGGGTCGCCCGCCCTTTGACCCCAGGCAGGGGCCGCCCTCCCCGACAACCCCTTTCAGCTGCGCCCCCCACCCTGTGGGTGGGCTGCCGCCTATTCCCCCGGGCCCGGGCTGGGGCACAGCGCATGGGGGAGGGGAGCGAGTGTATGGGGCGTCTCTCTCTCTCTCTCTTGGGATGTGTCCCATGGGTGGGGTGGCGTGGTTAGTGGGGCGCTGAAGAAATCAGTCCCCTCCATCTCCTACCTCCGGAAAACGCCCAAGCCCTTGGAGAACTGCCGGCAACGCGACCGTGGGGGCCGGGACCCTCCTCTGTGTCCTCCTGTGGCCCAGTCCTAGGGGCCTGGGCCTGGCCGGGGCTGCATTGGACCCCGACCCCCCTGGCGTGTGGACTCGCTAAAAATCGGCGATTAGATATTGGATTCCAGCTTCATTGAGGTCATTTCACTAATGAGTGCACCGGAAAGAGTTTCCTAATCCATCTGTGAGGGTGGCAACTGAAAGAGAATTTTAAAGCTGACAGAATAGGCGAGGAAAGGCATAGGAGATTTCCACACCCAGTAAGGAAGCCTTTCCCGAAATGGAAGAAAGAAAGGAGCAAACAGAGACACCGGTAGCCCGCCAGGATCAGAGTCTGCCCCCGAGAGAAAGTACCCTGACCAGGTTCACCCGTGGGTGGGTGGCGAGCTAGCGGCATTCAGAAGAGCGAGGCCCGCAGTCTGTGCAGAAGACACCTGCACTCGGGTGTGTGTGGCGGCACGATTCACAAGCAGCTCCAGATGTTAAGCCAAGGAGAAGCCAGGGAGTTCCCAACGCCCCAGGTGTCCTCAGCCCACGACTGGCTGCTGGGGGAATGCGAAGCCCGGCTCCTTGTCTCAGAGCGGGACAACCAGGAGGTGTGACGTACACCCCGGGGTTCCCAGGAGGATCAGGCTGAAGCTGGGACTTGGCCTGAAAGTGTCCCCTCGCACGGCCACCCCCTTCCCCTTCCTGCTCCTCTACTCCTGGTGCCCCTCCATCCAGGGGCCAGACCTTAAAGAGTCACCCGCAAGAGAATCCTGGTCCCAAAGGAGCCTTCTGGGGGACCCGTGCTGAGAGAGGTTGTGGGCATGGCCCGCTGGGGCTCTGCCCGACCCAGGGCTGAGAGATGCAACCTCCCAGCTCTGGGTCCCTGCAGGGGAAGCGTTGGCAAGCACAGGGCCAGTCCTCCAAAGGCCCAGGTGCAGGGAGCCCAGGCCAAGCAGCCTGTGGAAGAAGCCACCCCGGGAACACGACTGCAGGCCACGGCCCTTCCCACCTCCTCCTCCTCCTCCTCCTCCTGCTCCTCCACCCCCCCCCCGACCTCCCACCCCCACCCCCGACATGGCGCAGGGCTCAGAGACACCTCAGACACTTGCTACCCAAAGTGCAAAGGGCATCAGTTGCTCCTCCAAACCCCCCCCCCCCGCCCAGCAGACCGCGTTGTCCAGCCAGCCCCCGGGCCTCCCTGGGGTGCCCAGCACAAAAGTGCAGACAACCACCGGACCCTCAATCTCAGTTTTCGGATGTTTTTGCCACTCTAAGGACCCGCAGGCCAGCTGGGCCTTCTGGCAGGACAGAGAGCCCCGGAATCCGACGTGGAGAGCTGGGTGTACGTCCCCACGAGGAGGCGGTCCCCACCTCCGCGGCTCTCCCCTTGCGGGGGGGAAAAGCAGCCACGGGGCCTCAGAGAAGACACCAGGCTGGGCGCCCGCCCCACAGTGGGGGCACGTCCCCCGCAGGCCACTTAGCGACGGCCGCCGGCCGGCGGACGGTTGGGTGGCGCGAGACGCTGCGGCCGCCCTGCTACCGGGTTCCTGGGAGGGCGTCCTGGAACCAGCGTCCACACCAAGCCCTTGGAAGGCCCAGGCGACGGAGGAGCCCCGTCAGGCAGGGGCCGAGGACGGTGACGGCCCGGGCGGGGAGGAGCGTGTCAGGCAGGGGCAGAGGACGGTGACAGGTGACAGGCCGGGCGGGAAGGAGTCAGTCAGGCAGGGGCCGAGGAGGAGACGGGGCTGGGTAAGGGTTAGGGTTAGAGTCAGGGCACAAGTCACAATCGCAAAGACCTGGAAGCGACCCGAGTGCCCATCGACCCACGAGTGCGTAAATGAAATGTGGCGCGTGGACACCACGGAGTGCTATTCAGCTAGGAGGAGCAGCGGTGAGAGGGCACCTCTCGTGGTTCTCCTGGCCAGAGCTGGAACCCGTTCCAGTAAGCCAGGTAGCCCAAGAATGGACACACGAGCACCACGTGCTCGCGCTCACCAGCAAATGGGTACGAACCGACGGACACCCAAGTGGACACAGAGGAATCACCTTCATCGGGTGGGTGTCGGGCGGGTGGGGGGAGGGGATGGGCATACACCTCCATTAGGAATGGGGTGGGTGCGCACCGACTGGGGGATGGGCGCACTTGAGGCTCTGACCCGAGGGGGGAGGCTGGGAGAGGGCAACGTACCCGACCTTAACATTGGTACCCCCACAATACGCTGGAACAACATCAGAGGTTAATGAATAAGAACACAGGGGGGAGGGGGGCACGGGCAACACATGTCACCTTAATACTTGGACTCCCATCATCTGCTTGAAAAGAGAGAGAAAAGAAAATGCAATCATAGAGATAAGAGACACTTTTTAAACATAATGAATCCGAAGAGAAAAGTAAAAGGAGGCCTGTGGAGCAGGTCTGGGTGTGACTCCGGATCCCCCAACATCAGGTGCCACCACCAAAGATTCCTACGTGTAGCCCATAGAACCCCAAAAGCAACGGGACGAGTTCTGGTCACATACTCCCTCAAAATGACATCCTGGCCTTCTTCTGGAACTCCCTCCCCTCTCAGACTCTCAAGGTTTCCTCCAGCGTGTCGGTTCCCACAGAGCAGACCTTTGGTCTGAGACCTGACAGTCCAGAAGCCACGCATGCTGCCGCGTGACGGCGGTGTCGCGGCTTGGGACAAGAGGAGGCCCCACGGTGCGGGCTGGGGCGCCAGGCACCGCGGCGGGCGCTGAGGGTGGGGGTGACCCCCGCCCCGGGCCGCCGCCTCGCTCCCAGAGAGGGGACAGAACAAGAGGCAAAACAAAACAAAAAAAAAAAAAAAAAGAAGCCTACGGCACCCGGTATTCCCAGGCGGTCTCCCATCCAAGTACTAACCAGGCCCGACCCTGCTTAGCTTCCGAGACCAGACGAGATCGGGCGCGTTCAGGGTGGTGTGGCCCTAGACGGCGGAGGGCGCCCCTGCCCCGCTCAAGAAGCCGAGCCTCTCTGCGCTTCCCCGCCGCCTCCTCCCGCCCCAGGCCCCGCGCCGGCGCTGACCCGCACCGGGCGGGCCTGTTGAGTTCACCGGCCGGGTCCGGCGGGCTCCGAGGGACGGGGGTGACAGGCGGGGCGGGGCGGGGCGGGCAGGGAGCGGCGGGCCGGGGTGGGGGGCTGTCTCTCTATACACACACACACACACACACACACACTCACACTCACTCACTCACACTCACACAAGATGCGCCTCCACGGCTGGACTCGCCAAGGTGGAGACCTTCCAGCCCCCTTCCTCTCCTCGCCTGGCCCACCCCCAGCTCGTGGCCGCCCCCGCCGCCGCCGCCGCCGCCGCCGCCGCCGCCGCCGCCGATTGCGCACGCGCGGGTCGCCCGCCCTTTGACCCCAGGCAGGGGCCGCCCTCCCCGACAACCCCTTTCAGCTGCGCCCCCCACCCTGTGGGTGGGCTGCCGCCTATTCCCCCGGGCCCGGGCTGGGGCACAGCGCATGGGGGAGGGGAGCGAGTGTATGGGGCGTCTCTCTCTCTCTCTTGGGATGTGTCCCATGGGTGGGGTGGCGTGGTTAGTGGGGCGCTGAAGAAATCAGTCCCCTCCATCTCCTACCTCTGGAAAACGCCCAAGCCCTTGGAGAACTGCCGGCAACGCGACCGTGGGGGCCGGGACCCTCCTCTGTGTCCTCCTGTGGCCCAGTCCATGGGGCCTGGGCCTGGCCGGGGCTGCATTGGACCCCGACCCCCCTGGCGTGTGGACTCGCTAAAAATCGGCGATTAGATATTGGATTCCAGCTTCATTGAGGTCATTTCACTAATGAGTGCACCGGAAAGAGTTTCCTAATCCATCTGTGAGGGTGGCAACTGAAAGAGAATTTTAAAGCTGACAGAATAGGCGAGGAAAGGCATAGGAGATTTCCACACCCAGTAAGGAAGCCTTTCCCGAAATGGAAGAAAGAAAGGAGCAAACAGAGACACCGGTAGCCCGCCAGGATCAGAGTCTGCCCCCGAGAGAAAGTACCCTGACCAGGTTCACCCGTGGGTGGGTGGCGAGCTAGCGGCATTCAGAAGAGCGAGGCCCGCAGTCTGTGCAGAAGACACCTGCACTCGGGTGTGTGTGGCGGCACGATTCACAAGCAGCTCCAGATGTTAAGCCAAGGAGAAGCCAGGGAGTTCCCAACGCCCCAGGTGTCCTCAGCCCACGACTGGCTGCTGGGGGAATGCGAAGCCCGGCTCCTTGTCTCAGAGCGGGACAACCAGGAGGTGTGACGTACACCCCGGGGTTCCCAGGAGGATCAGGCTGAAGCTGGGACTTGGCCTGAAAGTGTCCCCTCGCACGGCCACCCCCTTCCCCTTCCTGCTCCTCTACTCCTGGTGCCCCTCCATCCAGGGGCCAGACCTTAAAGAGTCACCCGCAAGAGAATCCTGGTCCCAAAGGAGCCTTCTGGGGGACCCGTGCTGAGAGAGGTTGTGGGCATGGCCCGCTGGGGCTCTGCCCGACCCAGGGCTGAGAGATGCAACCTCCCAGCTCTGGGTCCCTGCAGGGGAAGCGTTGGCAAGCACAGGGCCAGTCCTCCAAAGGCCCAGGTGCAGGGAGCCCAGGCCAAGCAGCCTGTGGAAGAAGCCACCCCGGGAACACGACTGCAGGCCACGGCCCTTCCCACCTCCTCCTCCTCCTCCTCCTCCTGCTCCTCCACCCCCCCCCCGACCTCCCACCCCCACCCCCGACATGGCGCAGGGCTCAGAGACACCTCAGACACTTGCTACCCAAAGTGCAAAGGGCATCAGTTGCTCCTCCAAACCCCCCCCCCGCCCAGCAGACCGCGTTGTCCAGCCAGCCCCCGGGCCTCCCTGGGGTGCCCAGCACAAAAGTGCAGACAACCACCGGACCCTCAATCTCAGTTTTCGGATGTTTTTGCCACTCTAAGGACCCGCAGGCCAGCTGGGCCTTCTGGCAGGACAGAGAGCCCCGGAATCCGACGTGGAGAGCTGGGTGTACGTCCCCACGAGGAGGCGGTCCCCACCTCCGCGGCTCTCCCCTTGCGGGGGGGAAAAGCAGCCACGGGGCCTCAGAGAAGACACCAGGCTGGGCGCCCGCCCCACAGTGGGGGCACGTCCCCCGCAGGCCACTTAGCGACGGCCGCCGGCCGGCGGACGGTTGGGTGGCGCGAGACGCTGCGGCCGCCCTGCTACCGGGTTCCTGGGAGGGCGTCCTGGAACCAGCGTCCACACCAAGCCCTTGGAAGGCCCAGGCGACGGAGGAGCCCCGTCAGGCAGGGGCCGAGGACGGTGACGGCCCGGGCGGGGAGGAGCGTGTCAGGCAGGGGCAGAGGACGGTGACAGGTGACAGGCCGGGCGGGAAGGAGTCAGTCAGGCAGGGGCCGAGGAGGAGACGGGGCTGGGTAAGGGTTAGGGTTAGAGTCAGGGCACAAGTCACAATCGCAAAGACCTGGAAGCGACCCGAGTGCCCATCGACCCACGAGTGCGTAAATGAAATGTGGCGCGTGGACACCACGGAGTGCTATTCAGCTAGGAGGAGCAGCGGTGAGAGGGCACCTCTCGTGGTTCTCCTGGCCAGAGCTGGAACCCGTTCCAGTAAGCCAGGTAGCCCAAGAATGGACACACGAGCACCACGTGCTCGCGCTCACCAGCAAATGGGTACGAACCGACGGACACCCAAGTGGACACAGAGGAATCACCTTCATCGGGTGGGTGTCGGGCGGGTGGGGGGAGGGGATGGGCATACACCTCCATTAGGAATGGGGTGGGTGCGCACCGACTGGGGGATGGGCGCACTTGAGGCTCTGACCCGAGGGGGGAGGCTGGGAGAGGGCAACGTACCCGACCTTAACATTGGTACCCCCACAATACGCTGGAACAACATCAGAGGTTAATGAATAAGAACACAGGGGGGAGGGGGGCACGGGCAACACATGTCACCTTAATACTTGGACTCCCATCATCTGCTTGAAAAGAGAGAGAAAAGAAAATGCAATCATAGAGATAAGAGACACTTTTTTTTTTTTTTTTTTTTTTGAGACAGAGTCTCACTTTGTTGCCCAGGCTAGAGTGAGTGCCGTGGCGTCAGCCTAGCTCATAGCAACCTCAAACTCCTGGGCTCAAGCGATCCTTCTGCCTCAGCCTCCCAAGTAGCTGGGACTACCGGCATGCGCCACCATGCCCGGCTAATTTTTTTATATATATATCAGTTGGCCAATTAATTTCTTTGTATTTATAGTAGAGACGGGGTCTCGCTCTTGCTCAGGCTGGTTTTGAACTCCTGACCTTGAGCAATCCGCCCGCCTCAGCCTCCCAAGAGCTAGGATTACAGGCGTGAGCCACCGCGCCCGGCAGAGACACTTTTTAAACATAATGAATCCGAAGAGAAAAGTAAAAGGAGGCCTGTGGAGCAGGTCTGGGTGTGACTCCGGATCCCCCAACATCAGGTGCCACCACCAAAGATTCCTACGTGTAGCCCATAGAACCCCAAAAGCAACGGGATGAGTTCTGGTCACATACTCCCTCAAAATGACATCCTGGCCTTCTTCTGGAACTCCCTCCCCACAGAGGACGGGCAGTCTGGGCGCAGTGCGGATCTGGCTATGTCCACTCACCCACGGAAGACGGGCAGGCAGGGCGCATTGCGGATCTGGATGTGTCCACTTGGGGATCTGGCTGTGTCCACTCACCAACGGGAGACGGGCAGGCAAGGCGCAGTGTGGATCTGGCAGTGTCCACTCACCCATGGCAGACGGGCAGACAGGGCGCAGTGCGGATCTGGCTGTGTCCACTCACCCACGGGAGACGGTTAGGCAAGGCGCAGTGTGGATGTGGCTGTGTCTACTCACCCACTGGATACGGGCAGGCTAGGCGCAGTGTGGATATGGATGTGTCCACTCACCAACGGGAGACGAGCAGAGAGGGTGCTGTGTGGATCTGGGAATGTCCACTCACCCATGGGAGACGTGCAGGCAGGGAGCAGTGTGGATCTGAATGTGTACACTCACCCACGGTAGACGGGCAGTGAGGGTGTTGTGTGGATCCTGCTGTGACCAGTAACCCACGGTAGATGGGCAGTGAGGGTGCTGTGTGGATCTGGCTGTGTCCACTCAACCACAAGAGACGGGCAGGCAGGGTGCAGTGTGGATCTGGCTGTGTCCACTCACCCACGGGAGACGGGCAGGCATGGCGCAGTGTGGATCTCTCTGTGTCCACTCACCCACGGGAGACGGGCAGTGAGGGCTCAGTGTGGATCTGGCTGTATCCACTCACCCACGGGAGACGAGCAGGCAGGGCGCAGTGTGGATGTGGCTGTGTCCACTCACCCACTGGAGTCGGGCAGGCAAGGCGCAGTGTGGATATGGATGTGTCCACTCACTCACGGGAGACGGGCAGTGAGTGGACAGTGTGGATCTGGCTGTGTCCACTCATCCACGGGTGACGGGCAGGCAGGGAACAGTTTGGAATTGGCTGTGTACACATTCCCACGGGAGACCTGCAGTACTGCGCAGAGTGGATCCTGCTATGTCCACTCACCCACGGGAGATGGGCAGGCAGGGCACAGTGTGGATCTGGCTGTGTCCACTCACCCACAGGAGACGGATAGAGAGAATGCTGTGTGGATCTGGCTATGTCCACTGACCCACGGCAGACGGGCAGGCAGGGCGCAGTGCGGATCTGGCTGTGTCCACTCACCCACGGGAGACGTGCAGGCAATGTGCAGTGTGGATTTGGCTGTGTCCATTCACACACAGGAGACGGACAGAGAGGGTGCTGTGTGAATCTGGCTATGTCCACTGACCAACGGAAGACGGGCATGCAGAACACAGTGTGGATCTGGCTGTGTCCACACACCCACGGGAGACGGGCAGTGAGGGCTCAGTGTGGATCTGGCTGTGTACACTCACTCACGGGAGACGAGCAGTGAGAGCTCAGTGTGGATCTGGCTGTGACCACTCACCTACGGGAGTCGGGCAGAGAGGGTGCTGTGTGGATTTGGCTAAGTCCACTGACCCACGGCAGACGGGTATGCAGGGCGCAGTGCGGATCTGGCTGTGTCCACTCACCCAAGGCAGACGGGCAGGCAGGGCGCAGTGCGGATCTAGCTGTGTCCACTCACCCACGGGAGACGGTCAGGCAAGGCGCAGTGTGGATCTGGCTGTGTCCAATGACCCACGGCAGACGGGCAGGCAAGGCGCAGTGTGGATCTGGCTGTGTCCACTCACAAATGGGAGACGGGCAGGAAAGGAACAGTGAGGATCTGGCTGTGTCCACTCACCCACGATAGACGGGCAGAGAGGGTGCTGTGTGGACATGGCTGTGTCCACTCACCCACGGCAGACGGGCAGGCAGGGCACAGTGCGGATCTGGCTGTGTCCACTCACCAACGGGAGTCGGGCAGGCAAGGCGCAGTGTGGATCTGGCTGCGTCCACTCACCTACGGCACGGGCAGGCAGGGTGCTGTGCGGAATTGGCTATGTGCACTCACCCACAGGAGACAGGCAGGCAAGGGGCAGTGTGGATCTGGCTGTGTCCAGTCACCCACGGGAGACGGCCAGAGAGGGTGCTGTGTGGATCTGGGTATGTCCACTCACCCACGGGAGATGGGCAGGCAGGGCGCAGTGCGGATCAGGCTGTGTCCACTCACCCACGGGAGACGAGCAGAGAGGGTGCTGTGTGGATCTGGCTATGTCCACTCACACACGGGAGACGGGCAGGCAGGGCACAGTGTGGATATGGCTGTGTCCACACTCCCACGGGAGACGGGCAGTGAGGGCGCAGTGTGGATCTGGCTGTGTTCACTCACCCACGGCAGACGGGCAGACAGGGCGCTGTGAGGATCTGGCTGTGTCCACTCACCCACGGGAGACGGGCAGGTAAGGCGCAGTGTGGATCTGGCTGTGTCCACTCACTCACGGGAGACGGGCAGAGAGGATGTTTTTTGGATCTGGCTATGTCCACTGACCCACGGCAGATGGGCAGGCAGGGCGCTGTGCGGATCTGGCTGTGTCCACTCACCGACGGCAGAAGGGCAGGCAGGGCACAGTGTGGATCTGGCTGGGTCCACTCACCCACGGGAGATGGCCAGAGAGGGTGCTGTGTGGATCTGGCTATGTCCACTCACCCACGGGAGACGGGCACAGAGGGGGCTGTGTGGATCTGGCTATGTCCACTGACCCACGGCAGACGGGCAGGCAGGGCGCAGTGCGGATCTTGCTGTGTCCACTCACCCACGGCAGACAGTCAGGCAGGGCGCAGTGCGGATCTGGCTGTGTCCACTCACCCACGGGAGACGGACAGGCAAGGCGCAGTGCGGATCTGGCTGTGTCCACTCACCCACGGGAGACGGGCAGGCAGGGCGCAGTGTGGATCTGGCTGTGTCCACTGACCCACGGCAGTCGGGCAGGCAAGGCGCAGTGTGGATCTGGCTGTGTCCACTGACCAACGGCAGTCGGGCAGGCAGGGCGCAGTGCGGATCTGGCTGTGTCCACTCACCCACGGGAGACGGGCAGAGAGGGTGCTGTGTGGATCTGGCTATGTCCACTGACCCACGGCAGACGGGCAGGTAGGGCGCAGTGCGGATCTTGCTGTGTTCACTGACCCACGGCAGACGTTCAGGCAGGGCACAGTGCGGATCTGGCTGTGTCCACTCACCCACGGCAGACGGGGAGGCAAGGCGCAGTGCGGATCTGGCTGTGTCCACTCACCCACGGGAGATGGGCAGGCAAGGCGCAGTGTGGATCTGGCTCTGTACACTCACCCACAGGAGATGGGCAGAGAGGGTGCTGTGTGGATCTGGCTATGTCCACTGACCCACGGCAGACGGGCAGGCAGGGCGCAGTGCGGATCTGGCTGTGTCCACTCACCCACGGGAGACGGGCAGGCAAGGCGCAGTGTGGATCTGGCTGTGTCCACTCACCCACGGGAGACGGGCACTGAGGGTGCTGTGTGGATCCTGCTGTGACCACTCACCCACGGGTGATGGGCAGTGAGGGTGCTGTGTGGATCTGGCTGTGTCCACTCAACCACAATAGACGGGCAGGCAGGGTGCAGTGTGGATCTGGCTGTGTCCACTCACCCACGGGAGATGGGCAGGCAGGGCGCAGTGTGGATCTGGCTGTGTCCACTCACCCACGGGAGACGGGCAGGCAAGGCTCAGTGTGGATCTGGCTGTGTCCACTCACCCACGGGAGACGGGCAGTGAGCCTGCTGTGTGGATCTGGCTATGTCCACTCACCCACGGGAGACGGGCAGGCAGGGCACAGTGTGGATCTTGCTGTGACCACACTACCACGGGAGATGGGCAGTGAAGGCACAGTGTGAATCTGGCTATGTCCACTGACCCACGGGAGACGGGCAGGCAGGGAACAGTGAGGATATAGCAGTGTCCATTCACCCATGGCAGACGGGCAGGCATCACACAGAGCAGATCTGGCTGTGTCCACTCACCAATGGCAGACGGGCAAGCAGGGCGCAGTGCGGATCTGGCTGTGTCCACACTCACACGGGAGACGGGCAGTGAGGGCGCAGTGTGGATCTGGCTGTGTCCACTCACCCACGGGAGACGGGCAGTGAGGGCTCAGTGTGGGTCTGGCTGTGTCCACTCACTCACAGGAGACGGGCAGTGAGTGGACAGTGTGGATCTGGCTGTGTCCACTCATCCACGGGTGACGGGCAGGCAGGGAACAGTTTGGAATTGGCTGTGTCCACATTCCCACGGGAGACCTGCAGTGAGTGCGCAGTGTGGATCCTGCTATGTCCACTCACCCACGGGAGATGGGCAGGCAGGGCACAGTGTGGATCTGGCTGTGTCCACTCACCCACAGGAGACGGATAGAGAGAATGCTGTGTGGATCTGGCTATGTCCACTGACCCACGGCAGACGGGCAGGCAGGGCGCAGTGCGGATCTGGCTGTGTCCACTCACCCACGGGAGACGTGCAGGCAATGTGCAGTGTGGATTTGGCTGTGTCCATTCACACACAGGAGACGGACAGAGAGGGTGCTGTGTGAATCTGGCTATGTCCACTGACCAACTGAAGACGGGCATGCAGAACACAGTGTGGATCTGGCTGTGTCCACACACCCACGGGAGACGGGCAGTGAGGGCTCAGTGTGGATCTGGCTGTGTACACTCACTCACGGGAGACGAGCAGTGAGAGCTCAGTGTGGATCTGGCTGTGACCACTCACCTACGGGAGTCGGGCAGAGAGGGTGCTGTGTGGATTTGGCTATGTCCACTGACCCACGGCAGACGGGTATGCAGGGCGCAGTGCGGATCTGGCTGTGTCCACTCACCCAAGGCAGACGGGCAGGCAGGGAGCAGTGCAGATCTAGCTGTGTCCACTCACCCACGGGAGACTGGCAGGCAAGGCGCAGTGTGGATCTGGCTGTGTCCACTGACCCACGGCAGACGGGCAGGCAAGGCGCAGTGTGGATCTGGCTGTGTCCACTCACAAATGGGAGACGGGCAGGCAAGGAACAGTGAGGATCTGGCTGTGTCCACTCACCCACGATAGACGGGCAGAGAGGGTGCTGTGTGGACATGGCTGTGTCCACTCACCCACGGCAGACGGGCAGGCAGGGCACAGTGCGGATCTGGCTGTGTCCACTCACCAACGGGAGTCGGGCAGGCAAGGCGCAGTGTGGATCTGGCTGCGTCCACTCACCTACGGCACGGGCAAGCAGGGTGCTGTGCGGAATTGGCTATGTGCACTCACCCACAGGAGACAGGCAGGCAAGGCGCAGTGTGGATCTGGCTGTGTCCAGTCACCCACGGGAGACGGCCAGAGAGGGTGCTGTGTGGATCTGGGTATGTCCACTCACCCACGGGAGATGGGCAGGCAGGGCGCAGTGCGGATCAGGCTGTGTCCACTCACCCACGGGAGACGAGCAGAGAGGGTGCTGTGTGGATCTGGCTATGTCCACTCACACACGGGAGACGGGCAGGCAGGGCACAGTGTGGATATGGCTGTGTCCACACTCCCACGGGAGACGGGCAGTGAGGGCGCAGTGTGGATCTGGCTGTGTCCACTCACCCACGGCAGACGGGCAGACAGGGCGCTGTGAGGATCTGGCTGTGTCCACTCACCCACGGGAGACGGGCAGGTAAGGCGCAGTGTGGATCTGGCTGTGTCCACTCACTCACGGGAGACGGGCAGAGAGGATGTTTTGTGGATCTGGCTATGTCCACTGACCCACGGCAGATGGGCAGGCAGGGCGCTGTGCGGATCTGGCTGTGTCCACTCACCGACGGCAGAAGGGCAGGCAGGGCACAGTGTGGATCTGGCTGGGTCCACTCACCCACGGGAGATGGCCAGAGAGGGTGCTGTGTGGATCTGGCTATGTCCACTCACCCACGGGAGACGGGCACAGAGGGGGCTGTGTGGATCTGGCTATGTCCACTGACCCACGGCAGACGGGCAGGCAGGGCGCAGTGCGGATCTTGCTGTGTCCACTCACCCACGGCAGACAGTCAGGCAGGGCGCAGTGCGGATGTGGCTGTGTCCACTCACCCACGGGAGACGGACAGGCAAGGCGCAGTGCGGATCTGGCTGTGTCCACTCACCCACGGGAGACGGGCAGGCAGGGCGCAGTGCGGATCTGGCTGTGTCCACTCACCCACGGGAGACGGGCAGGCAAGGTTCAGTGCGGATCTGGCTGTGTCCACTCACCCACGGGAGATGGGCAGGCAAGGCGCAGTGTGGATCTGGCTGTGTCCACTGACCCACGGCAGTCGGGCAGGCAAGGCGCAGTGTGGATCTGGCTGTGTCCACTGACCAACGGCAGTCGGGCAGGCAGGGCGCAGTGCGGATCTGGCTGTGTCCACTCACCCACGGCAGACGGGCAGACAGGGCGCTGTGAGGATCTGGCTGTGTCCACTCACCCACGGGAGACGGGCAGGTAAGGCGCAGTGTGGATCTGGCTGTGTCCACTCACTCACGGGAGACGGGCAGAGAGGATGTTTTTTGGATCTGGCTATGTCCACTGACCCACGGCAGATGGGCAGGCAGGGCGCTGTGCGGATCTGGCTGTGTCCACTCACCGACGGCAGAAGGGCAGGCAGGGCACAGTGTGGATCTGGCTGGGTCCACTGACCCACGGGAGATGGCCAGAGAGGGTGCTGTGTGGATCTGGCTATGTCCACTCACCCACGGGAGACGGGCACAGAGGGGGCTGTGTGGATCTGGCTATGTCCACTGACCCACGGCAGACGGGCAGGCAGGGCGCAGTGCGGATCTTGCTGTGTCCACTCACCCACGGCAGACAGTCAGGCAGGGTGCAGTGCGGATGTGGCTGTGTCCACTCACCCACGGGAGACGGACAGGCAAGGCGCAGTGCGGATCTGGCTGTGTCCACTCACCCACGGGAGACGGGCAGGCAGGGCGCAGTGCGGATCTGGCTGTGTCCACTCACCCACGGGAGACGGGCAGGCAAGGTTCAGTGCGGATCTGGCTGTGTCCACTCACCCACGGGAGATGGGCAGGCAAGGCGCAGTGTGGATCTGGCTGTGTCCACTGACCCACGGCAGTCGGGCAGGCAAGGCGCAGTGTGGATCTGGCTGTGTCCACTGACCCACGGCAGTCGGGCAGGCAGGGCGCAGTGCGGATCTGGCTGTGTCCACTCACCCACGGGAGACGGGCAGAGAGGGTGCTGTGTGGATCTGGCTATGTCCACTGACCCACGGCAGATGGGCAGGTAGGGCGCAGTGCGGATCTTGCTGAGTTCACTGACCCACGGCAGACGTTCAGGCAGGGAACAGTGCGGATCTGGCTGTGTCCACTCACCCACGGCAGACGGGGAGGCAAGGCGCAGTGCGGATCTGGCTGTGTCCACTCACCCACGGGAGATGGGCAGGCAAGGCGCAGTGTGGATCTGGCTGTGTCCACTCACCCACAGGAGATGGGCAGAGAGGGTCCTGTGTGGATCTGGCTATGTCCACTGACCCACGGCAGACGGGCAGGCAGGGCGCAGTGCGGATCTGGCTGTGTCCACTCACCCACGGGAGACGGGCAGGCAAGGCGCAGTGTGGATCTGGCTGTGTCCACTCACCCACGGGAGACGGGCACTGAGGGTGCTGTGTGGATCCTGCTGTGACCACTCACCCATGGGTGATGGGCAGTGAGGGTGCTGTGTGGATCTGGCTGTGTCCACTCAACCACAATAGACGGGCAGGCAGGGTGCAGTGTGGATCTGGCTGTGTCCACTCACCCACGGGAGATGGGCAGGCAGGGCGCAGTGTGGATCTGGCTGTGTCCACTCACCCACGGGAGACGGGCAGGCAAGGCTCAGTGTGGATCTGGCTGTGTCCACTCACCCACGGGAGACGGGCAGTGAGCCTGCTGTGTGGATCTGGCTATGTCCACTCACCCACGGGAGACGGGCAGGCAGGGCACAGTGTGGATCTTGCTGTGACCACACTACCACGGGAGATGGGCAGTGAAGGCACAGTGTGAATCTGGCTATGTCCACTGACCCACGGGAGACGGGCAGGCAGGGAACAGTGAGGATATAGCAGTGTCCATTCACCCATGGCAGACGGGCAGGCATCACACAGAGCGGATCTGGCTGTGTCCACTCACCAATGGCAGACGGGCAAGCAGGGCGCAGTGCGGATCTGGCTGTGTCCACACTCACACGGGAGACGGGCAGTGAGGGCGCAGTGTGGATCTGGCTGTGTCCACTCACCCACGGGAGACGGGCAGTGAGGGCTCAGTGTGGATCTGGCTGTGTCCACTCACTCACGGGAGACAGGCAGTGAGTGGACAGTGTGGATCTGGCTGTGTCCACTCATCCACGGGTGACGGGCAGGCAGGGAACAGTTTGGAATTGGCTGTGTCCACATTCCCACGGGAGACCTGCAGTGAGTGCGCAGTGTGGATCCTGCTATGTCCACTCACACACGGGAGATGGGCAGGCAGGGCACAGTGTGGATCTGGCTGTGTCCACTCACCCACAGGAGACGGATAGAGAGAATGCTGTGTGGATCTGGCTATGTCCACTGAACCACGGCAGACGGGCAGGCAGGGCGCAGTGCGGATTTAGCTGTGTCCACTCACCCACGGCAGACGGGCAGGCAGGGCACAGTGCGGATCTGGCTGTGTCCACTCACCCACGGGAGACGGGCAGGCAATGTGCAGTGTGGATTTGGCTGTGTCCATTCACACACAGGAGACGGGCATAGAGGGAGCTGTGTGAATCTGGCTATGTCCACTGACCCACGGAAGACGGGCAGGCAGAACACAGTGTGGATCTGGCTGTGTCCACACACCCACGGGAGACGGGCAGTGAGGGCGCAGTGTGGATCTGTCTGTGTCCACTCACCCACGGGAGACGGGCAGTGAGGGCTCAGTGTGGATCTGGCTGTGACCACTCACCTACGAGAGACGGGCAAAGAGGGTGCTGTGTGGATTTGGCTATGTCCACTGACCCACGGCAGATGAGTATGCAGGGCGCAGTGCGCATCTGGCTGTGTCCACTCACCCACGGCAAATGGGCAGGCAGGGCGCAGTGCGGACCTAGCTGTGTCCACTCACCCACGGGCGACGGGCAGGCAAGGCGCAGTGTGGGTCTGACTGTGTCCATTCACCCACGGGAGACGGGCAGAGAGGGTGCTGTGTGGATATGGCTATGTCCACTGACCCACAGCAGACGGGCAGACAGGGCGCAGTGCGGCTCTGGCTGTGTCCACTCACCCATGGCAGACGGGCAGACAAGGCGCAGTGCGGATCTGGCTGTGTCCACTCACCCACGGGAGACGGGCAGTGAAGGCTCAGTGTGGATCTGGCTGTGTCCACTCACCCACGGGAGACGGGCAGAGAGGGTGCTATGTTGATCTGGCTATGTCCACTGACCCACGGCACAAGGCCAGGCAGGGCGCAGTGCGGATCTGGCTGTGTCCACTCACCCACGGCAGACGGGCAGGCAGGGCGCAGTGCGGATCTGGCTGTGTCCTCTCACCCACGGGAGATGGGCAGAGACGGTGCTGTGTGGATCTGGCTCTGTCCACCTACACACGGCAGACGGGCAGGAAGGGCGCAGTGCGGATCTGGCTGTGTCCCCTCACCCACGGGAGACGGGCAGGCAACTCGCACTGTGGATCTGGTTGTGTCCACTCACCCACGGGAGACGGCCAGAGAGGGTTTTGTGTGAATCTGGCTATGTCCACTGACCCACGGCAGACAGGCAGGCAGGGCGCAGTGCGGATCTGGCTGTGTCCACTCACCCACGGCAGACGGGCAGGCAGTGCGCAGTGCGGATCTGGCTGTGTCCACTCACCCACGGGAGATGGGCAGGCAAGGCGCAGTGTGGATCTGGCTGTGTCCACTCACCCACGGGAGACGGGCAGAGAGGATGCTGTGTGCATCTGGCTATGTCCACTGACCCACGGCAGACGGGCAGGCAGGGCACAGTACGGATCTGGCTGTGTCCACTCACACACGGCAGATGGTCAGGCAGGGCGCAGTGCGGATCTGGCTGTGTCCACTCACCCACAGGAGAAGGGCAGGCAGGCGCAGTGCGGATCTGGCTGTGTCCTCTCACCCACGGGAGATGGGCAGAGAGGGTGCTGTGTGGATCTGGCTCTGTCCACCTACACACGGCAGACGGGCAGGAAGGGCGCAGTGCGGATCTGGCTGTGTCCCCTCACCCTCGACAGACGGGCAGGCAGGATGCAGTGCGGATCTGGCTGTGTCCACTCACCCACGGGAGATGGGCAGGCAAGGCGCAGTGTGGATCTGGCTGTGTCCACTCACCCACGGGAGACGGGCAGAGAGGATGCTGTGTGCATCTGGCTATGTCCACTGACCCACGGCAGACGGGCAGGCAGGGCACAGTACGGATCTGGCTGTGTCCACTCACCCACGGGAGACGGGCAGGCAAGGCGCAGTGTGGATCTGGCTGTGTCCACTGACCCACGGGAGACGGGCAGGCAAGGCGCAGTGTGGATCTGGCTGTGTCCACTCACAAATGGGAGACGGGCAGGCAAGGAACAGTGAGGATCTGGCTGTGTCCACTCACCCACGATAGACGGGCAGAGAGGGTGCTGTGTGGACATGGCTGTGTCCACTCACCCACGGCAGACGGGCAGGCAGGGCACAGTGCGGATCTGGCTGTGTCCACTAACCAACGGGAGTCGGGCAGGCAAGGCGCAGTGTGGATCTGGCTGCGTCCACTCACCCACGGCACGGGCAGGCAGGGTGCTGTGCGGAACTGGCTATGTGCACTCACCCACAGGAGACAGGCAGACAAGGCGCAGTGTGGATCTGGCTGTGTCCAGTCACCCACGGGAGACGGCCAGAGAGGGTGCTGTGTGGATCTGGGTATGTCCACTCACCCACGGGAGATGGGCAGGCAGGGCGCAGTGCGGATCAGGCTGTGTCCACTCACCCACGGCAGACGGGAAGGCAGGGCGCAGTGCGGATCTGGCTATGTCCACTCACCCACGGGAGACGGGCAGGAAAGGCACAGTGTGAATCTGGCTGTGTCCACTCACACACGGGAGACGGGCAGAGAGGGTCCTGTGTTGATCTGGATATGTCCACTGACCCACGGCAGACGGGCAGGCAGTTCGCAGTGCGGATCTGGCTGTGTCCACTCACCCACGGCAGACGGGTAGGCAGGGCGCATTGCGGATCTGGCTGTGTCCACTCACCAATGGGAGAGGGCCGGCAAGGCGCAGTGTGGATCTGGCTGTGTCCACTCACCCACGGGAGACGGGCAGGCAAGGGGCAGTGTGGATCTGGCTGCGTCCACTCACTCACGGGAGACGAGCAGTGAGAGCTCAGTGTGGATCAGGCTGGGTCCACTCCCTCTCGGGAGACGGGCAGTGAGGGCTCAGTGTGGATCTGGCTGTGTCCACTCATTCACGGGAGACGGGCAGTGAGTGCGCAGTGTGGATCTGGCTGTGTCCACTCATCCACGGGTGACAGACAGGCAGGGCACAGTGGGAATTGGCTGTGTCCACACTCCCACGGGAGACGGGCAGTGAGTGCGCAGTGTGGATCTGGCTATGTCCACTAACCACGGGAGATGGGCAGGCAGGGCACAGTGTGGATCTGGCTGTGTCCACTCACTCACGGGAGACGGGCAGTAAGGGCGCAGTGTGGATCTGGCTGTTTCCACTCACCCAAGGGAGACGGGCAGTGAGGGCGCAGTGTGTATCTCGCTGTGTCCACTCACCCAAGGGAGACGGGCAGTGAGGGTGCCGTGTGGATCTGGCTGTGTCCACACACCCACGGGAGACGAGCAGAGAGGGTGCTGTGTGGATCTGGCTATGTCCACTCACCCACGGGAGACGGGCAGGCAGGGCACAGTGTGGATATGGCTGTGTCCACACTCCCAAGGGAGACGGGCAGTGAGGGCGCAGTGTGGATATGGCTGTGTCCACTCACCCACGGCAGACGGGCAGACAGGGCGCTGTGAGGATCTGGCTGTGTCCACTCACCCACGGGAGACGGACAGGCAAGGCGCAGTGTGGATCTGGCTGTGTCCACTCACCCACGGGAGACGGCCAGAGAGGGTGCTGTGTGGATCTGGCTATGTCCACTCACCCACGGGAGACGGGCAGGCAGGGCACAGTGTGGATCTGGCTCTGTCCACACTCCCACGGGAGATGGGCATTTGGGCGCAGTGTGGTTCTGGCTGTGTCCACTCACCCATGGCAGACCGGCAGGCAGGGCGCTGTGAGGATCTGGCTGTGTCCACTCACCCACGGGAGACGGGCAGGTAAGGCGCAGTGTGGATCTGGCTGTGTCCACTCACTCACGGGAGACGGGCGGAGGGGATGTTTTGTGGATCTGGCTATGTCCACTGACCCACGGCAGATGGGCAGGCAGGGCGATGTGCGGATCTGGCTGTGTCCACTCACCCACGGCAGAAGGGCAGGCAGGGCACAGTGTGGATCTGGCTGGGTCCACTCACCCACGGGAGATGGCCAGAGAGGGTGCTGTGTGGATCTGGCTATGTCCACTCACCCACGGGAGACGGGCACAGAGGGGGCTGTGTGGATCGGGCTATGTCCACTGACCCACGGCAGACGGGCAGGCAGGGCGCAGTGCGGATCTTGCTGTGTCCACTCACCCACGGCAGACAGTCAGGCAGGGCGCAGTGCGGATCTGGCTGTGTCCACTCACCCACGGGAGACGGACAGGCAAGGCGCAGTGCGGATCTGGCTGTGTCCACTCACCCACGGGAGACGGGCAGGCCGGGCGCAGTGCGGATCTGGCTGTGTCCACTCACCCACGGGAGACGGACAGGCAAGGTGCAGTGCGGATCTGGCTGTGTCCACTCACCCACGGGAGATGGGCAGGCAAGGCGCAGTGTGGATCTGGCTGTGTCCACTGACCCACGGCAGTCGGGCAGGCAAGGCGCAGTGTGGATCTGGCTGTGTCCACTGACCCACGGCAGTCGGGCAGGCAGGGCGCAGTGCGGATCTGGCTGTGTCCACTCACCCACGGGAGACGGGCAGAGAGGGTGCTGTGTGGATCTGGCTATGTCCACTGACCCACGGCAGACGGGCAGGTAGGGCGCAGTGCGGATCTTGCTGTGTTCACTGACCCACGGCAGACGTTCAGGAAGGGCACAGTGCGGATCTGGCTGTGTCCACTCACCCACGGCAGACGGGGAGGCAAGGCGCAGTGCGGATCTGGCTGTGTCCACTCACCCACGGGAGACGGACAGGCAAGGCGCAGTGTGGATCTGGCTGTGTCCACTCACCCACAGGAGATGGGCAGAGAGGGTGCTGTGTGGATCTGGCTATGTCCACTGACCCACGGCAGACGGGCAGGCAGGGCGCAGTGCGGATCTGGCTGTGTCCACTCACCCACGGGAGACGGGCAGGCAAGGCTCAGTGTGGATCTGGCTGTGTCCACTCACCCACGGGAGACGGGCACTGAGGGTGCTGTGTGGATCCTGCTGTGACCACTCACCCACGGGAGATGGGCAGTGAGGGTGCTGTGTGGATCTGGCTGTGTCCACTCAACCACAATAGACGGGCAGGCAGGGTGCAATGTGGATCTGGCTGTGTCCACTCACCCACGGGAGACGGGCAGGCAGGGCGCAGTGTGGATCTGGCTGTGTCCACTCACCCACGGGAGACGGGCAGGCAAGGCTCAGTGTGGATCTGGCTGTGTCCACTCACCCACGGGAGACGGGCAGTGAGCCTGCTGTGTGGATCTGGCTGTGTCCACTGACCCACGGGAGACGGTCAGGCAAGGCGCAGTGCGGATCTGGCTGTGTCCACTCACCCACGGGCGACGGGCAGGCAGGGCGCAGTGCGGATCTGCTGTGTTCACTCACCCATGGGAGACGGGCAGGCAGGGAGCAGTGCGGATCTGGCTGTGTACACTCACCCACGGGAGACGGGCAGGCAGGACGCAGTGCGGATCTCGCTGTGTCCACTAACCCACGGCAGACGGGCAGGCAGGGCGCAGTGCGGATCTGGCTGTGTCAACTCACCCACGGGAGGCGGTCAGGCAAGGCGCAGTGTGGATCTGGCTGTGTCCACTCACCCACGGGAGACGGGCAGAGAGGGTGCTGTGTGGATCTGGCTATGTCCACTGACCCACGGCAGACGGGCAGGCAGGGCGCAGTGCAGATCTGGCTGTGTCCAATCACCCACGGCAGACGGGCAGGCAGGGCGCAGTGCGGATCTGGCTGTGCTTCTCACCCACAGGAGACGGGCAGGGAGGGCGCAGTGCGGATCTGGCTGAGTCCACTCACCCACGGGAGACGAGCAGGCAGGGCGCAGTGCGGATCTGGCTGTGTCCACTCACCCACGGCAGACGGGCAGGCAGGGGGCAGTGTGGATCTGGCTGTGTCCACTCACCGACCGTAGACGGGCAGGCAAGGCGCAGTGCGGATCTGGCTGTGTACACTCACCCACGGGACACGGGCAGGCAGGGCGCAGTGCGGATCTGGCTGTGTCCACTCACCCACGGGAGATGGGCAGGAAATGCGCAGTGTGGATCTAGCTGTGTCCACTACCCACGGGAGACGGGCAGAGAGGGTGATGTGTGGATCTGGCTATGTCCACTGACCCACGGCAGACGGGAAGGCAGGGCGCAGTGCGGATCTGGCTGTGTCCAATCACCCACGGCAGACAGCAGGCAGGGCGCAGGGCGGATCTGGCTGTGTCCACTCACCCACGGGAGACGGGCAGGCAAGGCGCAGTGTGGATCTGGCTGTGTCCAATCACCCACGGGAGACAGACAGAGAGGGTGCTGTGTGGATCTGGCTATGTCCACTGACCTACGGCAGTCGGGCAGGCAGGGCGCAGTGCGGATCTGGCTGTGTCCACTCACCCACGGCAGACGGTCAGGAAGAGCACAGTGCGGATCTGGCTGTGTCCACTCACCCACGGGAGACGGGCAGGCAAGGCGCAGTGCGGATCTGGCTGTGTCCTCTCACCCACGGCAGACGGGCAGGCACGGCGCAGGGCGGATCTGGCTATGCACACTCACCCACGGGAGACGGGCAGGCAGGGCGCAGTGTGGATCTGGCTGTGTCCACTCACCCACGGGAGACGCGCCGTCAGTGCGCAATGCGGATCTCACTGTGTCCACTGACCCACGGGAGACGGGTAGGCAAGGCTCAGTGTGGATCTGGCTATGTCCACTGACCCACGGGAGACGGGCAGAGAGGGTGCTGTGTGGATCTGGCTATGTCCACTGACCCACGGCAGACGGGCAGGCAGGGCGCAGTGCGGATCTGGCTGTGTCCTCTCACCCACGGCAGACGGTCAGGCAGGGCGCAGTGCGGATCTGGTTGTGTCCACTCACCCACGGAGACTGGCAGGCAAGGCGCAGTGCGGATCTGGCTGTGTCAACTCACCCACGGGAGGCGGTCAGGCAAGGCGCAGTGTGGATCTGACTGTGTCCACTCACCCACGGGAGACGGGCAGGCAGGGCGCAGTGTGGATCTGGCTGTGTCCACTCACCCACGGCAGACGGGCAGGCAGGGCGCAGTGTGGATCTGGCTGTGTTCACTCACCCACGGGAGACGGGCAAGCAGGGCGCAGTGTGGATCTGGCTGTGTTCACTCACCCACGGGAGACGGGCAGGCAGGGCGCAGTGTGGATCTGGCTGTGTCCACTCACCCACGGGAGACCGTCAGGCAGGGCGCAGTGCGGATCTGGCTTTGTCCACAAACCCACGGCAGACGGGCAGGCAGGGCGCTGTGCGGATCTGGCTGTGGCCACTCACCCACGGGAGGCGGTCAGGCAAGGCGCAGTGTGGATCTGGCTGTGTCCACTCACCCACGGGAGACAGGCAGAGAGGGTGCTGTGTGGATCTGCTATGTCCACTGACCCACGGCAGACGGGCAGGCAGGGCGCAGTGCGGATCTGGCTGTGTCCACTCACCAACGGCAGACGGGCACGCAGTTCGCAGTGCGGATCTGGCTGTGTCCACTCACCCACGGGAGGCGAGCAGGCAAGGCGCAGTGTGGATCTGTATGTGTCCACTCACCCATGGGAGACGGGCAGAGAGGGTGCTGTTTGGATCTGGCTATGTCCACTGACTCACGGCAGACGGGCAGGCAGGGCGCAGTGCGGATCTGGCTGTGTCCACTCACCAACGGCAGACGGTCAAGCAGGGCAAAGTGCGGATCTGGCTGTGTCCACTCACCCACAGGAGAGGGGCAGGCAGGGCGCAGTGCGGATCTGGCTGTGTCCACTCACCAACGGGAGATGGGCAGGCAGGGCGCAGTGTGGATATGGCTGTGTCCACTCACCTACGGGAGACAGGCAGACAAGGCGCAGTGTGGATCTGGCTGTGTCCACTCACCCATGGGAGACGGGCAGAGAGGGTGCTGTTTGGATCTGGCTATGTCCACTGACTCACGGCAGACGGGCAGGCAGGGCGCAGTGCGGATCTGGCTGTGTCCAATCACCCATGGCAGACGGGCAGGCAGGGCGCAGTGCGGATCTGGCTGTGTCCACTCACCCACGGGAGACGGGCAGGCAAGGCGCAGGGCGGATCTGGCTGTGTCCACTCACCCACGGGAGACGGGCAGGCAAAACGCAGTGCGGATCTGGTTGTGTCCACTCACCCACGGGAGACGGGCAGGCAGGGAGCATTGCGGATCTGGCTGTGTCCACTCACCCACGGCAGGAGGGCAGGCAGGGCGCAGTGCGGATCTGGCTGTGTCAACTCACCCACGGGAGGCGGTCAGGCAAGGCGCAGTGTGGATCTGGCTGTGTCCACTCAACCACGGGAGACGGGCAGAGAGGGTGCTGTGTGGATCTGGCTATGTCCACTGTCCCACAGGAGACAGGCAGGCAGGGCGCAGTGCGGATCTGGCTGTGTCCACTCACCCACGGCAGATGGTCAGGCAGGGCGCAGTGCGGATCTGGCTGTGTCCACTCACCCACGGGAGACGGGCAGGCAAGGCGCAGTGCGGATCTGGCTGTGTCCACTCACCCACGGGAGTCGGGCAGGCAGGGCGCAGTGCGGATCTGGCTGTGTCCACTCACCCACGGGAGACGGGCAGGCAGGGCGCAGTGCGGATCTGGCTGTGTCCACTCACCCACGGGAGACGGGCAGGCAAGGCGCAGTGCGGATCTGGCTGTGTCCACTCACCCACGGGAGACGGGCAGGCAAGGCGCAGTGCGGATCTGGCTGTGTACACTCACCCACGGGACACGGGCAGGCAGGGCGCAGTGCGGATCTGGCTGTGTCCACTCACCCACGGGAGACGGGCAGGTCATGCGCAGTGTGGATCTAGCTGTGTCCACTACCCACGGGAGACGGGCAGAGAGGGTGATGTGTGGATCTGGCTATGTCCACTGACCCACGGCAGACGGGCAGGCAGGGCGCAGTGCGGATCTGGCTGTGTCCAATCACCCACGGCAGACAGCAGGCAGGGCGCAGGGCGGATCTGGCTGTGTCCACTCACCCACGGGAGACGGGCAGGCAAGGCGCAGTGTGGATCTGGCTGTGTCCACTCACCCACGGGATACCGGCAGGCAGGGCGCAGTGCGGGTCTGGCTGTGTCCTCTCACCGACAGCAGACGGGCAGGCAGGGCGCAGTGCGGATCTGGCTTTGTCCACTCACCCACGGTAGGCGGTCAGGCAAGGCGCAGTGTGGATCTGGCTGTGTCCACTCACCCACGGGAGACGGGCAGAGAGGGTGCTGTTTGGATCTTTCTATGTCCACTGACTCACGGCAGACGGGCAGGCAGGGCACAGTGCGGATCTGCTGTGTCCCATCACCCATGGCAGACGGGTAGGCAGGGCGCATTTCGGATCTGGCTGTGTCCACTCACCCACGGCAGACGGGAAGGCAGGGCGCAGTGTGAATCTGGCTGTGTACACTCACCCACGGCAGACGGGCAGGCAGGGCGCAGTGCGGATCTGGCAGTGTACACTCACCCACGGGAGACGGGCAGGCAAGGCGCAGTGCAGATCTGGCTGTGTCCAATCATCCACGGGAGACGGGCAGGCAAGGCGGAGTGTGGATCTGGCTGTGTCCACTGACACACGCCTTACGGGCAGGCAGGGCGCAGTGCGGATCTGGCCGTGTCTACTCACCCACGGCAGACGGTCAGGCAGGGCGCAGTGCAGATCTGGCTGTGTCCTTACACTCACGGGAGACGGACAGGCAAGGCGCAGTGTGGATATGGCTGTGTCCACTCAGCCATGGGAGACGTTCAGAGAGGGTGCTATGTGGATCTGGCTATGTCCACTGACACATGACAGACAGTCAGGCAGGGCGCCGTGCGGATCTGACTGTGTCCACTCACCCACGGGAGACGGGCAGGCAGGGCGCAGTGCGAATCTGGCTGTGTCCACTCACCCATGGCAGACGGGCAGGCAGGGCGCACTGTGGATCTGGCTGTGTCCACTCACCCACGGGAGACGGGCAGGCAAGGCGAGTGCGGATCTGGCTGTGTCCACTCACCCACGGCAGACGGGCAGGCAGGGTGCAGTGCGGATCTGGCTGTGTCCACTGACCCACGGTAGACGGGCAGGCAAGGCTCATTGCGGATCTGGTTGAGTCCACTCACCCACAGGAGACGGGCAGGCAGGGCGCAGTGCGGATCTGGCTGTGTCCTCTCACCAAGGGGAGACGGGCAGGCAGGGCGCAGTGCGGATCTGGCTGTGTCCACTCACCCACGGGAGACGGGCAGAGAGGGTGCTGTGTGGATCTGGCTATGTCCACTGACCCACGGCAGACAGGCAGGCAGGGCGCAGTGCGGATCTGGCTGTGTCCACTCACCCACGGGAGACGGGCAGGCAAGGCGCAGTGTGGATCTGGCTGTGTCCACTCACCCACGGGAGACGGACAGAGAGGGCGTTGTTTAGATCTGGCTATGTCCACTGACTCACGGCAGACGGGCAGGCAGGGCACAGTGCGGATCTGGCTGTGTCCAATCACCCACGGTAGACGGGCAGGCAGGGCGCAGTTCGGATCTGGCTGTGTCCGCTCACCCACGGCAGACGGACAGGCAGGGCGCAGTGTGGATCTGGCTGTGTCCACTCACCCACGAGAGACGGGCAGGCAGGGCGCAGTGCGGATCTGGCTGTGTCCACTCACCCACGGGAGACGGGCAGGCAGGGCGCAGTGCGGATCTGGCTGTGTCCACTCACCCATGGGAGATGGGCAGGCAGGACGCAGTGCGGATCTGGCTGTGTCCACTCTCCCAGGGGAGACGGGCAGGCAAGACGCAGTGTGGATCTGGCTGTGTCCACTCACCCATGGGAGAAGGGCAGAGAGGGTGCTGTGTGGATCTGGCTATGTCCACTGACCCACGGCAGATGGGCAGGCAGGGCGCAGTGCGGATCTGGCTGTGTACACTCACCCACGGGAGACTTGCAGGCAAGTTGCAGTGCGGATCTGGCTGTGTCCACTCACCCACGGGAGACGGGAAGAGACGGTGCTGTGTGGATCTGGCTATGTCCACTGACCCACGGCATACGGGCAGGCAGGGCGCAGTACGGATCTGGCTGTGTCCACTCACCCACGGCAGGGGGTCAGGCAGCGCACAGTGCCGATCTGGCTGTGTCCACTCACCCACGGGAGACGGGCAGGCAGGGCGCAGTGCGGATCTGGCTGTGTCCACTCACCCACGGGAGAAGGGCAGGCAGGGCGCAGTGTGGATCTGGCTGTGTCCACTCACCCACGGGAGACGGGCAGGCAGGGCGCAGTGTCGATCTGCCTGTGTCCACTCACCCACGGGAGACCGGCAGGCAGGGCGCAGTGCGGATCTGGCTGTGTCCTCTCACCGACAGCAGACGGGCAGGCAGGGCGCATTGCGGATCTGGCTGTGCCAACTCACCCACGGGAGGCGGTCAGGCAAGGCGCAGTGTGGATCTGGCTGTGTCCACTCAACCACGGGAGACGGGCAGAGAGTGTGCTGTTGGATCTGGCTATGTCCACTGTCCCACGGGAGACAGGCAGGCAGGGCGCAGTGCGGATCTGGCTGTGTCCATTAACCCACGGCAGACTGACATGCAGGGTGCAGTGCGAATCTGGCTGTGTCCACTCACCCACGGGAGGCGAGCAGGCAAGGCGCAGTGTGGATCTGGCTGTGTCCATTCACCCACGGGAGACGGGCAGGCAGGGCGCAGTGCGAATCTGGATGTGTCCACTCACCCATGGCAGACGGGCAGGCAGGGCGCACTGTGGATCTGGCTGTGTCCACTCACCCACGGGAGATGGGCAGGCAAGGCGAGTGCGGATCTGGCTGTGTCCACTCACCCACGGCAGACGGGAAAGCAGGGCGCAGTGCGGATCTGGCTGTGTCCACTGACCCACGGTAGACGGGCAGGCAAGGCTCATTGCGGATCTGGTTGAGTCCACTCACCAACAGGAGACGGGCAGGCAGGGCGCAGTGCGGATCTGGCTGTGTCCACTCACCCATGTGAGACGGGCAGGCAGGGCGGAGTGCGGATCTGGCTGTGTCCACTCACCTAGGGGAGACGGGCAGGCAGGGCGCAGTGCGGATCTGGCTGTGTCCAATAACCCAGGGGAGACGGGCAGGCAAGGTGCAATGCAGATCTGGCTGTGTCCACTCACCCACGGGAGAAGGGCAGGCAGGGCGCAGTGTGGATCTGGCTGTGTCCACTCACCCACGGGAGAAGGGCAGGCAAGGCGCAGTGTCAATCTGCCTGTGTCCACTCACCCACGGGATACCGGCAGGCAGGGCGCAGTGCGGGTCTGGCTGTGTCCTCTCACCGACAGCAGACGGGCAGGCAGGGCGCAGTGCGGATCTGGCTTTGTCCACTCACCCACGGTAGGCGGTCAGGCAAGGCGCAGTGTGGATCTGGCTGTGTCCACTCACCCACGGGAGACGGGCAGAGAGGGTGCTGTTTGGATCTTTCTATGTCCACTGACTCACGGCAGACGGGCAGGCAGGGCACAGTGCGGATCTGCTGTGTCCCATCACCCATGGCAGACGGGTAGGCAGGGCGCATTTCGGATCTGGCTGTGTCCACTCACCCACGGCAGACGGGAAGGCAGGGCGCAGTGTGAATCTGGCTGTGTACACTCACCCACGGCAGACGGGCAGGCAGGGCGCAGTGCGGATCTGGCAGTGTACACTCACCCACGGGAGACGGGCAGGCAAGGCGCAGTGCAGATCTGGCTGTGTCCAATCATCCACGGGAGACGGGCAGGCAAGGCGGAGTGTGGATCTGGCTGTGTCCACTGACACACGCCTTACGGGCAGGCAGGGCGCAGTGCGGATCTGGCCGTGTCTACTCACCCATGGCAGACGGTCAGGCAGGGCGCAGTGCAGATCTGGCTGTGTCCTTACACTCACGGGAGACGGACAGGCAAGGCGCAGTGTGGATATGGCTGTGTCCACTCAGCCATGGGAGACGTTCAGAGAGGGTGCTATGTGGATCTGGGTATGTCCACTGACACATGACAGACGGTCAAGCAGGGCGCCGTGCGGATCTGACTGTGTCCACTCACCCACGGGAGACGGGCAGGCAGGGCGCAGTGCGAATCTGGATGTGTCCACTCACCCATGGCAGACGGGCAGGCAGGGCGCACTGTGGATCTGGCTGTGTCCACTCACCCACGGGAGATGGGCAGGCAAGGCGAGTGCGGATCTGGCTGTGTCCACTCACCCACGGCAGACGGGAAAGCAGGGCGCAGTGCGGATCTGGCTGTGTCCACTGACCCACGGTAGACGGGCAGGCAAGGCTCATTGCGGATCTGGTTGAGTCCACTCACCAACAGGAGACGGGCAGGCAGGGCGCAGTGCGGATCTGGCTGTGTCCACTCACCCATGTGAGACGGGCAGGCAGGGCGGAGTGCGGATCTGGCTGTGTCCACTCACCTAGGGGAGACGGGCAGGCAGGGCGCAGTGCGGATCTGGCTGTGTCCACTCACCCACGGGAGACGGGCAGAGAGGGTGCTGTGTGGATCTGGCTATGTCCCCTGACCCACGGCAGACAGGCAGGCAGGGCGCAGTGCGGATCTGGCTGTGTCCACTCACCCACGGGAGACGGGCAGGCAAGGCGCAGTGCGGATCTGGCTGTGTCCACTCACCCACGGGCGACGGGCAGAGACGGTGCTGTGTGGATCTGGCTATGTCCACTGACCCACGGCACACGGGCAGGCAGGGCGCTGTACGGATCTGGCTGTTTCCACTCACCTACGGCAGGCGGTCAGGCAGGGCGCAGGGCGGATCTGGCTGTGTCCACTCACCCACGGGAGATGGGCAGCCAGGGCGCAGTGCGGATCTGGCTGTGTCCACTCACCCTAGTCAGACGGGCAGGCAGGGCGCAGTGCGGATCTCGCTGTGTCCACTCACCCACGAAAGACGGGCAGGCAAGGCGCAGTGCGGATCTGGCTGTGTCCACTCACCCACGGCAGACGGGCAGAGAGGGTGCTGTGTGGATCTGGCTATGTCCACTCACCCACGGCAGACGGGCAGGCAAGGCGCAGTGTGGATCTGGCTGTGTCCACTCACCCACGGGAGACGGGCAAAGAGGGTGCTGTGTGGATCTGGCTATGTCCACGGACCGACGGCAGACGGGCAGGCAGGGCGCAGTGCGGATCTGGCTGTGTCCACTCACCCACGGCAGACGGGCAGTCAGGGCGCAGTGCGCATCTGGCTGTGTCCACTCACCCACGGCAGATGATCAGGCATTGCGCAGTGCAGATCTGACTGTGTCCACTCACCCACGGGAGACGGGCATGCAGGGCGCAGTGCGTATCTGGCTGTGTCCACTCACCCATGGGAGATGGGCAGGCAGGGTGTAGTGCGGATCGGGCTGTGTCCACACACCCACGGCAGATGGTCAGTCAGGGCGCAGTGCGTATCTGGCTGTGTCCACTCTCCCACGGGAGACGGGTAGGCAATGAGCAGTGTGGATCTGGCTGTGTCCACTACCCACGGGAGACGGGTAGAGAGGGTGATGTGTGGATCTGGCCATGTCCACTGACCCACGGCAGACGGGCACTCAGGGCGCAGTGCGGATCTGGCTGTGTCCACTCTTCCACGGGAGAGGGGCATGCAGGGCGCAGTGCGGATCTGGCTGTGTCCACTCACCCACGGGAGACGGGCAGGCAGGGCGCAGTGCGGATCTGGCTCTGTCCACTCACCCAGGGGAGACGGGTAGGCAAGGCGCAGTGTGGATCTGGCTGTGTCCACTCACCCACGGGAGACGGGCAGAGAGGGTGCTGTGTGGATATGGCTATGTCCACTGACACACGGCAGACAGGCAGGCAGGGCGCAGTGCGGATCTGGCTGTGTCCACTCACCCACGGCAGACTGTCAGGCAGGGCGCAGTGCGGATCTGGTTGTGTCAACTCACACACGGGGGATGGGCAGGCAGGGCGCAGTGCGGATCTGGCTGTGTCCACTCACCCACGGGAGACGGGCAGAGACGGTGCTGTGTGGATCTGGCTATGTCCACTGACCCACGGCACACGGGCAGGCAGGGCGCTGTACGGATCTGGCTGTTTCCACTCACCTACGGCAGGCGGTCAGGCAGGGCGCAGGGCGGATCTGGCTGTGTCCACTCACCCACGGGAGATGGGCAGGCAGGGCGCAGTGCGGATCTGGCTGTGTCCACTCACCCAAGTCAGACGGACAGGCAGGGCGCAGTGCGGATCTGGCTGTGTCCACTCACCCATGGCAGACGGGCAGAGAGGGTGCTGTGTGGATCTGGCTATGTCCACTCACCCACGGCAGACGGGCAGGCAAGGCGCAGTGTGGATCTGGCTGTGTCCACTCACCCACGGGAGACGGGCAAAGAGGGTGCTGTGTGGATCTGGCTATGTCCACGGACCGACGGCAGACGGGCAGGCAGGGCGCAGTGCGGATCTGGCTGTGTCCACTCACCCACGGCAGACGGGCAGTCAGGGCGCAGTGCGCATCTGGCTGTGTCCACTCACCCACGGCAGATGATCAGGCATTGCGCAGTGCAGATCTGACTGTGTCCACTCACCCACGGGAGACGGGCATGCAGGGCGCAGTGCGTATCTGGCTGTGTCCACTCACCCATGGGAGATGGGCAGGCAGGGTGTAGTGCGGATCGGGCTGTGTCCACACACCCACGGCAGATGGTCAGTCAGGGCGCAGTGCGTATCTGGCTGTGTCCACTCTCCCACGGGAGACGGGTAGGCAATGAGCAGTGTGGATCTGGCTGTGTCAACTACCCACGGGAGACGGGTAGAGAGGGTGATGTGTGGATCTGGCCATGTCCACTGACCCACGGCAGACGGGCACTCAGGGCGCAGTGCGGATCTGGCTGTGTCCACTCTTCCACGGGAGAGGGGCATGCAGGGCGCAGTGCGGATCTGGCTGTGTCCACTCACCCACGGGAGACGGGCAGGCAGGGCGCAGTGCGGATCTGGCTCTGTCCACTCACCCAGGGGAGACGGGTAGGCAAGGCGCAGTGTGGATCTGGCTGTGTCCACTCACCCACGGGAGACGGGCAGAGAGGGTGCTGTGTGGATATGGCTATGTCCACTGACACACGGCAGACAGGCAGGCAGGGCGCAGTGCGGATCTGGCTGTGTCCACTCACCCACGGCAGACTGTCAGGCAGGGCGCAGTGCGGATCTGGCTGTGTCAACTCACACACGGGGGATGGGCAGGCAGGGCGCAGTGCGGATCTGGCTGTGTCCACTCACCCACGGGAGACGGGCAGGCAGGGCGCAATGTGGATCTGGCTGTGTCCACTCACACACGGGTGATGGGCAGGCAGGGCGCAGTGTGGATCTGGCTGTGTCCACTCACCCACGGGAGACGGGCAGGCAGGGCGCAGTGCGGATCTGGCTGTGTCCACTCACCCACGGGGGATGGGCAGGCAGGGTGCAGTGCGGATCTGGCTGTGTCCACTCACCCACGGGAGGCGAGCAGGCAAGGCGCAGTGAGGATCTGGGTGTGTCCACTCACCCACGGGAGACGGGCAGAGAGTGTGCTGTGTGGATCTGGCTATGTCCACTGACCCACGGCAGACTTGCAGGCAGGGCGCAGTGCGGATCTGGCTGTGTCCACTCACCCACGGACGACGGGCAGAGACGGTGCTGTGTGGATCTGGCTATGTCCACTCTCCCACGGCACACGGGCAGGCAGGGCGCTGTACGGATCTGGCTGTTACCACTCACCTACGGCAGGCGGTCAGGCAGGGCGCAGGGCGGATCTGGCTGTGTCCACTCACCCACGGGAGATAGGCAGGCAGGGCACAGTGCGGATCTGGTTGTGTCCACTCACCCACGGGAGATGGTCAGGCAGGGCACAGTACGGATCTGGCTGTGTCCACTCACCCAAGGCAGACGGGCAGGCAGGGCGCAGTGCGGATCTGGCTGTGTCCACTCACCCACGGGAGACGGGCAGGCAAGGCGCAGTGCGGATCTGGCTGTGTCCACTCACCCACGGGCGACGGGCAGAGACGGTGCTGTGTGGATCTGGCTATGTCCACTGACCCACGGCACACGGGCAGGCAGGGCGCTGTACGGATCTGGCTGTTTCCACTCACCTACGGCAGGCGGTCAGGCAGGGCGCAGGGCGGATCTGGCTGTGTCCACTCACCCACGGGAGATGGGCAGGCAGGGAGCAGTGCGGATCTGGCTGTGTCCACTCACCCAAGTCAGACGGGCAGGCAAGGCGCAGTGCGGATCTGGCTGTGTCCACTCACCCACGGCAGACGGGCAGAGAGGGTGCTGTGTGGATCTGGCTATGTCCACTCACCCACGGCAGACGGGCAGGCAAGGCGCAGTGTGGATCTGGCTGTGTCCACTCACCCACGGGAGACGGGCAAAGAGGGTGCTGTGTGGATCTGGCTATGTCCACGGACCGACGGCAGACGGGCAGGCAGGGCGCAGTGCGGATCTGGCTGTGTCCACTCACCCACGGCAGACGATCAGGCATTGCGCAGTGCAGATCTGACTGTGTCCACTCACCAACGGTAGACGGGCATGCAGGGCGCAGTGCGTATCTGGCTGTGTCCACTCACCCACGGGAGATGGGCAGGCAGGGTGTAGTGCGGATCTGGCTGTGTCCACACACCCACGGCAGATGGTCAGGCAGGGCGCAGTGCGTATCTGGCTGTGTCCACTCTCCCACGGGAGACGGGTAGGCAATGCGCAGTGTGGATCTGGCTGTGTCCACTACCCACGGGAGACGGGTAGAGAGGGTGATGTGTGGATCTGGCCATGTCCACTGACCCACGGCAGACGGGCACTCAGGGCGCAGTGCGGATCTGGCTGTGTCCACTCTTCCACGGGAGAGGGGCATGCAGGGCGCAGTGCGGATCTGGCTGTGTCCACTCACCCACGGGAGACGGGCAGGCAGGGCGCAGTGCGGATCTGGCTCTGTCCACTCCCCCAGCGGAGACGGGTAGGCAAGGCGCAGTGTGGATCTGGCTGTGTCCACTCACCCACGGGAGACGGGCAGAGAGGGTGATGTGTGGATATGGCTATGTCCACTGACCCAAGGCAGATGGGCAGGCAGGGTGCAGTGCGGATCTGGCTGTGTCCACTCACCCACGGCAGACTGTCAGGCAGGGCGCAGTGCGGATCTGGCTGTGTCCACTCACCCACGGGAGACGGGCAGGCAGGGCGCAGTGCGGATCTGGCTGTGTCTACTCACCCACGGGTGACGGGCAGGCAGGGCGCAGTGCGGATCTGGCTGTGTCCACTCACCCACGGCAGACGGGCATGCAGGGCGCAGTGCGAATCTGGCTGTGTCCACTCACCCACGGCAGACGGGCAGGCCGGGCGCAATGCGGATCTGGCTGTGTACACTCACCCACGGGAGGCGAGCAGGCAAGGCGCAGTGAGGATCTGGCTGTGTCCACTCACCCACGGGAGACGGGCAGAGAGTGTGCTGTGTGGATCTGGCTATGTCCACTGACCCACGGCAGACTTGCAGGCAGGGCGCAGTGCGGATCTGGCTGTGTCCACTCACCCACGGGCGACGGGCAGAGACGGTGCTGTGTGGATCTGGCTATGTCCACTGTCCCACGGCACACGGGCAGGCAGGGCGCTGTACGGATCTGGCTGTTACCACTCACCTACGGCAGGTGGTCAGGCAGGGCGCAGGGCGGATCTGGCTGTGTCCACTCACCCACGGGAGATGGGCAGGCAGGGCACAGTGCGGATCTGGCGGTGTCCACTCACCCAGGGGATACGGGCAGGCAAGGCGCAGTGTGGATCTGGCTGTGTCCACTCACCCACGGGAGATGGGCAGAGAGGGTGCTGTGTGGATCTGGCTATGTCCACGGACCCACGGCAGATGGGCAGGCAGGGCGCAGTGCGGATCTGGCTGTGTCCACTCACCCACGTCAGACGGGAAGGCAGGGCGCAATTCGTATCTGGCTGTGTCCACACAACCACGGGAGACGGGTAGTCAAGGTGCAGTGTGATCTATCTGTGTCCATTCACCCACGGAGACGGGCAGAGAGGGTGCTGTGTGGATATGGCAATGTCCACTGACCCACGGCAAACTGGCAGGCAGGGCTCAGTGCGGATCTGGCTGAGTCCACTCACCCACGGCACACCGTCAGGCAAGGCGCAGTGCGGATCTGGCTGTGTCCACTCACCCAAGGGAGACGGGCATGCAGGGCGCAGTGCGGATCTGGCTGTGTCCACTCACCCATGGGAGACGGGCAGAGAGGGTGCTGTGTGGATCTGGCTATGTACACTGACCCACGGCAGACGGGCAGGCAGGGCGCAGTGCGGATCTGGCTGTGTCCACTCACCCACGGCAGACGGGCAGGCAGGGCGCAGTGCGGATCTGGCTGTGTCAACTCACCCACGGGAGGCGGTGAGGCAAGGCGCAGTGCGGATCTGGCTGTGTCCACTCACCCACGGGAGACGGGCAGAGAGGGTGCTGTGTGGATCTGGCTATGTCCACAGACCCACGGCAGACGGGCAGGCAGGGCGCAGTGCGGATCTGGCTGTGTCCACTCACCCACGGCAGACGGGCAGGCAGGGCGCAGTACGGATCTGGCTGTGTCAACTCACCCACGGGAGGTGGTCTTGCAAGGCGCAGTGTGGATCTGGCTGTGTCCACTCACCCACGGGAGACGGGCAGAGAGGGTGCTGTGTGGATCTGGCTGTGTCCTTTGACCCACGGCAGACGGGCAGGCAAGGCGCTGTACGGATCTGGCTGTGTCCACTCACCCACGGCAGACGGTCAGGCAGGGCGCAGTGGGGATCTGGCTGGGTCCACTCACCCACGGAAGACGGGCAGGCAATGCGCAGTGCGGATCTTCCAGTGTCTACTCACCCACGGGAGACGGGCAGGCAGGGCGCAGTGCGGATCTGGCTGTGTCAACTCACCCACGGGGGATGGGCAGCCAGGGCTCAGTGCGGATCTGGCTGTGTCAACTCACCCACGGGAGGTGGTCAGGCAAGGCGCAGTGTGGATCTGGCTGTGTCCACTCACCCACGGGAGACGGGCAGAGAGTGTGCTGTTGGATCTGGCTATGTCCACTGTCCCACGGGAGACAGGCAGGCAGGGCGCAGTGCGGATCTGGCTGTGTCCACTCACCCACGGCAGACTGACATGCAGGGTGCAGTGCGAATCTGGCTGTGTCCACTCACCCACGGGAGGCGAGCAGGCAAGGCGCAGTGTGGATCTGGCTGTGTCCATTCACCCACGGGAGACGGGCAGAGAGGGTGCTGTGTGGATCTGGCTATGTCCACTGACCCACGGCAGACTGGCAGGCAGGGCGCAGTGCGGATCTGTCTGTGTCCACTGACCCACGGCAGACGGTAAGGCAGGGTGCAGTGCGGATCTGGCTGTGTCCACTCACCCACGGGAGACGGGCAGGCAGGGCGCAGTGCGGATCTGGCTGTGTCCACTCACCCACGGGAGACGGGCAGGCAGGGCGCAGTGCGGATCTGGCTGTGTCCACTCACCCACGGGAGACGGGCAGGCAAGGCGCAGTGTGGATCTGGCTGTGTCCACTCACCCACGGGAGACGGGCAGAGAGGGCGCTGTATGTATCTGGCTATGTCCACTGACTCACGGCAGACGGGCAGGCTGGGCGCAGTGCGGATCTGGCTGTGTCCAATCACCCACGGGAGACGGGCAGGCAGGACGCAGTGCGGATCTCGCTGTGTCCACTCACCCACGGGAGACGGGCAGGCAGGGCGCAGAGTGGATCTGGCTGTGTCCACTCACCCACGGGAGACGGGCAGGCAGGGCGCAGTGCGGATCTGGCTGTGACCACTCACCCACGGCAGACGGGCAGGCAGGGCGCAGTGCGGATCTGGCTGTGTCCACTCAACCTCGGGAGACGGGCAGGCAAGGCGCAGTGCGGATCTGGCTGTGTCCACTCACACACGGCAGACGGGCAGGCAGAGCGCAGTACGGATCTGGCTGTGTCCACTCACCCACGGCAGGGGGTCAGGCAGGGCACAGTGTTGATCTAGCTGTGTCCACTCACCAACAGGAGACGGGCAGGCAGGGCGCAGTGCAGATATGGCTGTGTCCACTCACCCACGGGAGACGGGCAGGCAGGGCGCAGTGTGGATCTGGCTGAGTCCACTCACCCACGGGGGATGGGCAGGCAGGGTGCAGTGCGGATCTGGCTGTGTCCACTCACCCATGGGAGACAGGCAGGCAGGGCGCAGTGCGGATCTGGCTGTGTCCACTAACCCAGGGGAGACGCGCAGGCAAGGTGCAATGCAGATCTGGCTGTGTCCACTCACCCACGGGAGACGGGCAGAGAGGATGCTGTGTGGATCTGGTTATGTCCACTGACCCATTGCAGACGGGCAGGCAGGGCGCAGTGCGGATCTGGCTGTGTCCAATCACCCACGGCAGACGGGCCGGCAGGGCGCAGTGCGGATCTGGCTGTGACCACACACCCATGGGAGACAGGCAGGCAAGGCACAGTGTGGATCTGGCTGTGTCCACTCACCCACGGGAGACGGGCAGAGAGGGTGCTGTGTGGATCTGGCTGTGTCCTTTGACCCACGGCAGACGGGCAGGCAAGGCGCAGTACGGATCTGGATGTGTCCACTCACCCACGGCAGACGGTCAGGCAGGGCGCAGTGGGGATCTGGCTGGGTCCACTCACCCACGGAAGATGGGCAGGCAATGCGCAGTGAGGATCTTCCTGTGTCTACTCACCCACGGGAGACGGGCAGGCAGGGCGCAGTGCGGATCTGGCTGTGTCAACTCACCCACGGGAGGTGGTCAGGCAAGGCGCAGTGTGGATCTGGCTGTGTCCACTCACCCACGGGAGACGGGCAGAGAGTGTGCTGTTGGATCTGGCAATGTCCACTGTCCCACGGGAGACAGGCAGGCAGGGCGCAGTGCGGATCTGGCTGTGTCCACTCACCCACGGCAGACTGACATGCAGGGTGCAGTGCGAATCTGGCTGTGTCCACTCACCCACGGGAGGCGAGCAGGCAAGGCGCAGTGCGGATCTGGCTGTGTCCATTCACCCACGGGAGACGAGCAGAGAGGGTGCTGTGTGGATCTGGCTATGTCCACTGAACCACGGCAGACTGGCAGGCAGGGCGCAGTGCGGATCTGCCTGTGTCCACTCACCCACGGCAGACGGTAAGGCAGGGTGCAGTGCAGATCTGGCTGTGTCCACTAACCCACGGGAGACGGGTAGGCAGGGCGCAGTGCGGATTTGGCTGTGTCCACTCACCCACGAGAGACGGGCAGGCAGGGCGCAGTGCGGATCTGGCTGTGTCCACTCACCCACGGGAGACGGGCAGGCAAGGCACAGTGTGGATCTGGCTGTGTCCAATCACCCACGGGAGACGGGCAGAGAGGGTGCTGTGTGGATCTGGCTATGTCCACTGACCCACGGCAGACTGGAAGGCAGGGCGCAGTGCGGATCTGGCTGTGTCCACTCACCCACGGCAGACGGTAAGGCAGGGTGCAGTGCGGATCTGGCTGTGTCCACTCACCCACGGGAGACGGGTAGGCAGGGCGCAGTGCGGATCTGGCTGTGTCCACTCACCCACGGGAGACGGGCAGGCAGGGCGCAGTGCGGATCTGGCTGTGTCCACTCACCCACGGGAGACGGGCAGGCAGGACGCAGTGCGGATCTCGCTGTGTCCACTAACCCACGGGAGACGGGAAGGCAGGGCGCAGTGTGGATCTGGCTATGTCCACTCACCCACGGGAGATGGGCAGGCAGGGCGCAGTGCGGATCTGGCTGTGTCCACTAACCCACGGGAGACGGGCAGGCAGGGCGCAGTGTGGATCTGGCTGTGTCCACTCACCCACGGGAGACGGGCAGGCAGGGCGCGGTGCGGATCTGGCTGTGTCCACTCACCCACGGCAGACGGGCAGGCAGGGCGCAGTGCGGATCTGGCTGTGTCCACTCACCCTCGGGAGACGGGCAGGCAAGGCGCAGTGCGGATCTGGCTGTGTCCACTCACACACGGGAGACGGGCAGGCAGGGCGCAGTACGGATCTGGCTGTGTCCACTCACCCACGGCAGGGGGTCAGGCAGGGCACAGTGTGGATCTTGCTGTGTCCACTCACCCACAGGAGACGGGCAGGCAGGGCGCAGTGCAGATATGGCTGTGTCCACTCACCCACGGGAGACGGGCAGGCAGGGCGCAGTGTGGATCTGGCTGAGTCCACTCACCCACGGGGGATGGGCAGGCAGGGTGCAGTGCGGATCTGGCTGTGTCCACTCACCCACGGCAGACGGGCAGGCAGGGCGCAGTGCGGATCTGGCTGTGTCCACTCACCCATGGGAGACGGGCAGGCAGGGCGCAGTGCGGATCTGGCTGTGTCCACTAACCCAGGGGAGACGGGCAGGCAAGGTGCAATGCAGATCTGGCTGTGTCCACTCACCCACGGGAGACGGGCAGAGAGGATGCTGTGTGGATCTGGCTATGTCCACTGACCCATGGCAGACGGGCAGGCAGGGCGCAGTGCGGATCTGGCTGTGTCCAATCACCCACGGCAGACGGGCCGGCAGGGCGCAGTGCGGATCTGGCTGTGACCACTCACCCATGGGAGATGGGCAGGCAAGGCACAGTGTGGATCTGGCTGTGTCCACTCACCCACGGGAGATGGGCAGAGAGGGTGCTGTGTGGATCTGGCTGTGTCCTTTGACCCACGGGAGACGGGCAGGCAATGCGCAGTACGGATCTGGCTGTGTCCACTCACCCACGGCAGACGGTCAGACAGGGCGCAGTGGGGATCTGGCTGGGTCCACTCACCCACGGAAGACGGGCAGGCAGGGCGCAGTGCGGATCTGGCTGTGTCAACTCACCAACGGGGGATGGGCAGCCAGGGCTCAGTGCGGATCTGGCTGTGTCAACTCACGCACGTGGGATGGGCAGGAAGGGCGCAGTGCGGATCTGGCTGTGTCCACTCACCAACGGGAGACGGGCAGGCAGGGCGCAATGTGGATCTGGCTGTGTCCACTCACACACGGGGGATGGGCAGGCAGGGCGCAGTGTGGATCTGGCTGTGTCCACTCACCCACGGGAGACGGGCAGGCAGGGCGCAGTGCGGATCTGGCTGTGTCCACTCACCCACGGCAGACGGGCAGGCAGGGCGCAGTGCGGATCTGGCTGTGTCCACTCACCCACGGGAGACGGGCAGCCAAGGCGCAGTGCGGATCTGGCTGTGTTCACTCACCCACGGGCGACGGGCAGAGACGGTGCTGTGTGGATCTGGCTATGTCCACTGACCCACGGCACACGGGCAGGCAGGGCGCTGTACGGATCTGGCTGTTTCCACTCACCTACGGCAGGCGGTCAGGCAGGGCGCAGGGCGGATCTGGCTGTGTCCACTCACCCACGGGAGATGGGCAGGCAGGGCGCAGTGCGGATCTGGCTGTGTCCACTCACCCAAGTCAGACGGGCAGGCAGGGCGCAGTGCGGATCTGGCTGTGTCCACTCACCCATGGCAGACGGGCAGAGAGGGTGCTGTGTGGATCTGGCTATGTCCACTCACCCACGGCAGACGGGCAGGCAAGGCGCAGTGTGGATCTGGCTGTGTCCACTCACCCACGGGAGACGGGCAAAGAGGGTGCTGTGTGGATCTGGCTATGTCCACGGACCGACGGCAGACGGGCAGGCAGGCCGCAGTGCGGATCTGGCTGTGTCCACTCACCCACGGCAGACGGGCAGGCAGGGCGCAGTGCGCATCTGGCTATGTCCACTCACCCACGGCAGACGATCAGGCATTGCGCAGTGCAGATCTGACTGTGTCCACTCACCCACGGGAGACTGGCATGCAGGGCGCAGTGCGTATCTGGCTGTGTCCACTCACCCACGGGAGATGGGCAGGCAGGGTGTAGTGCGGATCTGGCTGTGTCCACACACCCACGGCAGATGGTCAGGCAGGGCGCAGTGCGTATCTGGCTGTGTCCACTCTCCCACGGGAGACGGGTAGGCAATGCGCAGTGTGGATCTGGCTGTGTCCACTACCCACTGGAGACGGGTAGAGAGGGTGATGTGTGGATCTGGCCATGTCCACTGACCCACGGCAGACGGGCACTCAGGGCGCAGTGCGGATCTGGCTGTGTCCACTCTTCCACGGGAGAGGGGCATGCAGGGCGCAGTGCGGATCTGGCTGTGTCCACTCACCCACGGGAGACGGGCAGGCAGGGCGCAGTGCGGATCTGCTCTGTCCACTCACCCAGGGGAGACGGGTAGGCAAGGCGCAGTGTGGATCTGGCTGTGTCCACTCACCCACGGGAGACGGGCAAAGAGGGTGCTGTGTGGATATGGCTATGTCCACTGACCCACAGCAGACGGGCAGGCAGGGCGCAGTGCGGATCTGGCTGTGTCCACTCACCCACGGCAGACTGTCAGGCAGGGCGCAGTGCGGATCTGGCTGTGTCAACTCACACACGGGGGATGGGCAGGCAGGGCGCAGTGCGGATCTGGCTGTGTCCACTCACCCACGGGAGACGGGCAGGCAGGGCGCAGTGCGAATCTGGCTGTGTCCACTCACCCACGGCAGACGGGCAGGCCGGGCGCAATGCGGATCTGGCTGTGTCCACTCACCCACGGGAGGCGAGCAGGCAAGGCGCAGTGAGGATCTGGCTGTGTCCACTCACCCACGGGAGACGGGCAGAGAGTGTGCTGTGTGGATCTTGCTATGTCCACTGACCCACGGCAGACTTGCAGACAGGGCGCAGTGCGGATCTGGCTGTGTCCACTCACCCACGGCAGATGGGCCGGCAGGGCGCAGTTCGGATCTGGCTGTGTCCACTCACCCACGGGAGACGGGCAGGCATGGCGCAGTGCGGATCTGGCTGTGTCCACTCACCCACGGGCGACGGGCAGAGACGGTGCTGTGTGGATCTGGCTATGTCCACTGTCCCACGGCACACCGGCAGGCAGAGCGCTGTACGGATCTGGCTGTTACCACTCACCTACGGCAGGCGGTCAGGCAGGGCGCAGGGCGGATCTGGCTGTGTCCACTCACCCACGGGAGATGGGCAGGCAGGGCACAGTGCGGATCTGGTTGTGTCCACTCACCCACGGCAGACGGGTAGGCAGGGCACCGTACGGATCTGGCTGTGTCCACTCACCAAAGGCAGACGGGCAGGCAGGGCGCAGTGCGGATCTGGCTGTGTCCACTCACCCACGGGAGATGGGCAGGCAAGGCGCAGTGCGGATCTGGCTGTGTCCACTCACCCACGGGCGACGGGCAGAGACGGTGCTGTGTGGATCTGACTATGTCCACTGACCCACGGCACACGGGCAGGCAGGGCGCTGTACGGATCTGGCTGTTTCCACTCACCTACGGCAGGCGGTCAGGCAGGGCGCAGGGCGGATCTGGCTGTGTCCACTCACCCACGGGAGATGGGCAGGCAGGGCGCAGTGCGGATATGGCTGTGTCCACTCACCCAAGTCAGACGGGCAGGCAGGGCGCAGTGCGGATCTGGCTGTGTCCACTCACCCACGAAAGACGGGCAGGCAAGGCGCAGTGCGGATATGGCTGTGTCCACTCACCCACGGCAGACGGGCAGAGAGGGTGCTGTGTGGATCTTGCTATGTCCACTCACCCACGGCAGACGGGCAGGCAAGGCGCAGTGTGGATCTGGCTGTGTCCACTCACCCACGGGAGACGGGCAAAGAGGGTGCTGTGTGGATCTGGCTATGTCCACGGACCGACGGCAGACGGGCAGGCAGGGCGCAGTGCGGATCTGGCTGTGTCCACTCACCCACGGCAGATGGGCAGGCAGGGCGCAGTATGCATCTGGCTGTGTCAACTCACCCATCGAGGCGGTCAGGCAAGGCGCAGTGCGGATCTGACTGTGTCCACTCACCCACGGGAGACGGGCAGAGAAAATGCTGTGTGGATCTGGCTATGTCCACGGACCCACGGCAGATGGGCAGGCAGGGCGCAGTGCGGATCTGGCTGTGTCCACTCACCCACGTCAGACGGGCAGGCATGGCGCAATTCGTATCTGGCTGTGTCCACACAACCACGGGAGACGGGTAGTCAAGGTGCAGTGTGGATCTGGCTGTGTCCATTCACCCACGGAGACGGGCAGAGAGGGTGCTGTGTGGATATGGCAATGTCCACTGACCCACGGCAAACTGGCAGGCAGGGCTCAGTGCGGATCTGGCTGAGTCCACTCACCCACGGCACACCGTCAGGCAAGGCGCAGTGCGGATCTGGCTGTGTCTACTCACCCAAGGGAGACGGGCATGCAGGGCGCAGTGCGGATCTGGCTGTGTCCACTCACCCATGGGAGACGGGCAGAGAGGGTGCTGTGTGGATCTGGCTATGTCCACTGACCCACGGCATACGGGCAGGCAGAGCGCAGTGCGGATCAAGCTGTGTCCACTCACCCACGGCAGACGGGCAGGCAGGGCGCAGTGCGGATCTGGCTGTGTCAACTCACCCACGGGAGGCGGTCAGGCAAGGCGCAGTGTGGATCTGGCTGTGTCCACTCACCCATGGGAGACGGGCAGAGAGTGTGCTGTTGGATCTGGCTATGTCCACTGTCCCACGGGAGACAGGCAGGCAGGGCGTAGTGCGGATCTGGCTGTGTCCACTCACCCACGGCAGACTGACATGCAGGGTGCAGTGCGAATCTGGCTGTGTCCACTCACCCACGGGAGGCGAGCAGGCAAGGCGCAGTGTGGATCTGGCTGTGTCCATTCACCCACGGGAGACGGACAGAGAGGGTGCTGTGTGGATCTGGCTATGTCCACTGACCCACGGCAGACTGACAGGCAGGGCGCAGTGCGGATCTGGCTGTGTCCACTCACCAACGGCAGACGGTAAGGCAGGGTGCAGTGCGGATCTGGCTGTGTCCACTCACCCACGGGAGACGGGTAGGCAGGGCGCAGTGCGGATCTGGCTGTGTCCACTCACCCACGGGAGACGGGCAGGCAGGGCGCAGTGCGGATCTGGCTGTGTCCACTCACCCACGGGAGACGGGCAGGCAAAGCGCAGTGTGGATCTGGCTGTGTCCACTCACCCACGGGAGACGGGCAGAGAGGGCGCTATATGTATCTGGCTATGTCCACTGACTCACGGCAGACGGGCAGGCTGGGCGCAGTGCGGATCTGGCTGTGTCCAATCACCCACGGCAGACGGGTAGGCAGAGCGCAGTGCGGATCTGGCTGTGTCCACTCACCCACGGCAGACGGTCAGGCAGGGCGCAGTGCGGATCTGGCTGTGTCCACTCACCCACGGGAGACGGGCAGGCAGGGCGCAGTGCGGATCTGGCTGTGTCCACTCACCCACGGGAGACGGGCAGGCAGGACGCAGTGCGGATCTCGCTGTGTCCACTAACCCACGGGAGACGGGCAGGCAGGGCGCAGTGTGGATCTGGCTGTGTCCACTCACCCACGGGAGACGGGCAGAGAGGGTGCTGTGTGGATCTGGCTGTGTCCACTCTCCCACGGGAGACGGGCAGGCAGGGAGCAGTGCGGATCTGGCTGTGTCCAATCACCCACGGCAGACGGGCCGGCAGGGCGCAGTGCGGATCTGGCTGTGTCCACTCACCCACGGGAGACGGGCAGAGAGGGTGCTGTGTGGATCTGGCTGTGTCCTTTGACCCACGGCAGACGGGCAGGCAAGTCGCAGTACGGATCTGGATGTGTCCACTCACCCACGGCAGACGGTCAGGCAGGGCGCAGTGGGGATCTGGCTGGGTCCACTCACCCACGGAAGACGGGCAGGCAATGCGCAGTGCGGATCTTCCTGTGTCTACTCACCCACGGGAGACGGGCAGGCAGGGCGCAGTGCGGATCTGGCTGTGTCAACTCACCCACGGGGGATGGGCAGCCAGGGCTCAGTGCGGATCTGGCTGTGTCAACTCACCCACGGGAGGTGGTCAGGCAAGGGGCAGTGTGGATCTGGCTGTGTCCACTCACCCACGGGAGACGGGCAGAGAGTGTGCTGTTGGATCTGGCTATGTCCACTGTCCCACGGGAGACAGGCAGGCAGGGCGCAGTGCGGATCTGGCTGTGTCCACTCACCCACGGCAGACGGGCAGGCACGGCGCAGTGCGGATCTGGCTGTGTCCACTCACCCATGGGAGACGGGCAGGCAGGGCGCAGTGCGGATCTGGCTGTGTCCACTAACACAGGGGAGACGGGCAGGCAAGGTGCAATGCAGATCTGGCTGTGTCCACTCACCCACGGGAGACGGGCAGAGAGGATGCTGTGTGGATCTGGCTATGTCCACTGACCCATGGCAGACGGGCAGGCAGGGCGCAGTGCGGATCTGGCTGTGTCCAATCACCCACGGCAGACGGGCCGGCAGGGCGCAGTGCGGATCTGGCTGTGACCACTCACCCATGGGAGATGGGCAGGCAAGGCACAGTGTGGATCTGGCTGTGTCCACTCACCCACGGGAGACGGGCAGAGAGGGTGCTGTGTGGATCTGGCTGTGTCCTTTGACCCACGGGAGACGGGCAGGAAAGGCGCAGTACGGATCTGGCTGTGTCCACTCACCCACGGCAGACGGTCAGACAGGGCGCAGTGGGGATCTGGCTGGGTCCACTCACCCACGGAAGACGGGCAGGTAGGGCGCAGTGCGGATCTGGCTGTGTCAACTCACCCACGGGGGATGGGCAGGCAGGGCTCAGTGCGGATCTGGCTGTGTCAACTCACGCACGGGGGATGGGCAAGAAGGGCGCAGTGCGGATCTGGCTGTGTCCACTCACCCACGGGAGACGGGCAGGCAGGGCGCAATGTGGATCTGGCTGTGTCCACTCACACACGGGGGATGGGCAGTCAGGGCGCAGTGTGGATCTGGCTGTGTCCACTCACCCACGGGAGACGGGCAGGCAGGGCGCAGTGCGGATCTGGCTGTGTCCACTCACCCACGGCAGACGGGCAGGCAGGGCGCAGTGCGAATCTGGCTGTGTCCACTCACCCACGGGAGGCGGTCAGGCAAGGCGCAGTGTGGATCTAGCTGTGTCCACTCACGCACAGGAGACGGGCAGGCAGGGCGCAGTGCGGATCTGGCTGTGTCCACTCACCCACGGGAGACGGGCAGGCAGGGCGCAGTGTGGATCTGGCTGAGTCCACTCACCCACGGGGGAAGGGCAGGCAGGGTGCAGTGCGGATCTGGCTGTGTCCACTCACCCACGGCAGACGGGCAGGCAGGGTGCAGTGCGGATCTGGCTGTGTCCACTCACCCATGGGAGACGGGCAGGCAGGGCGCAGTGCGGATCTGGCTGTGTCCAATAACCCAGGGGAGAAGGGCAGGCAAGGTGCAATGCAGATCTGGCTGTGTCCACTCACCCACAGGAGACGGGCAGAGAGGATGCTGTGTGGATCTGGCTATGTCCACTGACCCATGGCAGACGGGCAGGCAGGGCGCAGTGCGGTTCTGGCTGTGACCACTCACCCATGGGATACGGGCAGGCAAGGCACAGTGTGGATCTGGCTGTGTCCACTCACCCACGGGAGACGGGCAGAGAGGGTGCTGTGTGGATCTGGCTGTGTCCTTTGACCCACGGCAGACGGGCAGGCAAGGCGCTGTACGGATCTGGCTGTGTCCACTCACCCACGGCAGACGGTCAGGCAGGGCGCAGTGGGGATCTGGCTGGGTCCACTCACCCACGGAAGACGGGCAGGCAATGCGCAGTGCGGATCTTCCTGTGTCTACTCACCCACGGGAGACGGGCAGGCAGGGCGCAGTGCGGATCTGGCTGTGTCAACTCACCCACGGGGGATGGGCAGCCAGGGCTCAGTGCGGATCTGGCTGTGTCAACTCACCCACGGGAGGTGGTCAGGCAAGGCGCAGTGTGGATCTGGCTGTGTCCACTCACCCACGGGAGACGGGCAGAGAGTGTGCTGTTGGATCTGGCTATGTCCACTGTCCCACGGGAGACAGGCAGGCAGGGCGCAGTGCGGATCTGGCTGTGTCCACTCACCCACGGCAGACTGACATGCAGGGTGCAGTGCGAATCTGGCTGTGTCCACTCACCCACGGGAGGCGAGCAGGCAAGGCGCAGTGTGGATCTGGCTGTGTCCATTCACCCATGGGAGACGGGCAGAGAGGGTGCTGTGTGGATCTGGCTATGTCCACTGACCCACGGCAGACTGGCAGGCAGGCCGCAGTGCGGATCTGGCTGTGTCCACTCACCCACGGCAGACGGTAAGGCAGGGTGCAGTGCGGATCTGGCTGTGTCCACTCAACCACGGGAGACGGGTAGGCAGGGCGCAGTGCGGATCTGGCTGTGTCCACCCACCCACGGGAGACGGGCAGGCAGGGCGCAGTGCGGATCTGGCTGTGTCCACTCACCCACGGGAGACGGGCAGGCAAGGCGCAGGGTGGATCTGGCTGTGTCCACCCACCCACGGGAGACGGGCAGAGAGGGCGCTGTATGTATCTGGCTATGTCCACTGACTCACGGCAGACGGGCAGGCTGGGCGCAGTGCGGATCTGGCTGTGTCCAATCACCCACGGCAGACGGGCAGGCAGGGCGCAGTGCGGATCTGGCTGTGTCCACTCACCCACGGCAGACGGTCAGGCAGGGCGCAGTGCGGATCTGGCTGTGTCCACTCACCCACGGGAGACGGGCAGGCAAGGCGCAGTGCGGATCTGGCTGTGTCCACTCACCCACGGGAGACGGGCAGGCAGGGCGCAGTGCGGATCTGGCTTTGTCCACTCACCCACGGGAGACGGGCAGGCAGGACGCAGTGCGGATCTCGCTGTGTCCACTAACCCACGGGAGACGGGCAGGCAGGGCGCAGTGTGGATCTGGCTGTGTCCACTCACCCACGGGAGACGGGCAGGCAGGGCGCAGTGCGGATCTGGCTGTGTCCACACACCCACGGCAGACGGGCAGGCAGGGCGCAGTGCGGATCTGGCTGTGTCCACTCACCCACGGCAGACGGGCAGGCAGGGCGCAGTGCGGATCTGGCTGTGTCCACTCACCCACGGGAGACGGGCAGGCAAGGCGCAGTGCGGACCTGGCTGTGTCCACTCACCCAAGGGAGACGGGCAGGCAGGGCTCAGTGCGGATCTGGCTGAGTCCACTCACCCACGGCACACCGTCAGGCAAGGCGCAGTGCGGATCTGGCTGTGTCCACTCACCCAAGGGAGACGGGCAGAGAGGGTGCTGTGTGGATCTGGCTATGTCCACTGACCCACGGCAGACGGGCAGGCAGAGCGCAGTGCGGATCAAGCTGTGTCCACTCACCCACGGCAGACGGGCAGGCAGGGCGCAGTGCAGATCTGGCTGTGTCAACTCACCCACGGGAGGCGGTCAGGCAAGGCGCAGTGCGGATCTGGCTGTGTCCACTCACCCACGGGAGACGGGCAGAGAGGGTGCTGTGTGGATCTGGCTATATCCACAGACCCACGGCAGACGGGCAGGCAGGGCGCTGTGCGGATCTGGCTGTGTCCACTCACCCACGGCAGACGGACAGGCAGGGCGCAGTGCGGATCTGGCTGTGTCAACTCACCCACGGGAGGTGGTCTTGCAAGGCGCAGTGTGGATCTGGCTGTGTCCACTCACCCATGGGAGACGGGCAGAGACTGTGCTGTTGGATCTGGCTATGTCCACTGTCCCACGGGAGACAGGCAGGCAGGGCGCAGTGCGGATCTGGCTGTGTCCACTCACCCACGGCAGACTGACATGCAGGGTGCAGTGCGAATCTGGCTGTGTCCACTCACCCACGGGAGGCGAGCAGGCAAGGCGCAGTGTGGATCTGGCTGTGTCCATTCACCCACGGGAGACGGGCCGAGAGGGTGCTGTGTGGATCTGGCTATGTCCACTGACCCACGGCAGACTGGCAGGCAGGGCGCAGTGCGGATCTGGCTGTGTCCACTCACCCACGGGAGACGGGCAGGCAGGACGCAGTGCGGATCTCGCTGTGTCCACTAACCCACGGGAGACGGGCAGGCAGGGTGCAGTGTGGATCTGGCTGTGTCCACTCACCCACGGGAGACGGGCAGAGAGGGTGCTGTGTGGATCTGGCTGTGTCCACTCACCCACGGGAGACGGGCAGGCAGGGAGCAGTGCGGATCTGGCTGTGTACACTCACCCACGGGAGACGGGCAGGCAGGACGCAGTGCGGATCTCGCTGTGTCCACTCACCCACGGGAGACGGCCAGGCAGGGCGCAGTGTGGATCTGGCTGTGTCCACTCACCCACGGGAGACGGGCAGGCAGGGCGCAGTGCGGATCTGGCTGTGTCCACTCACCCACGGCAGACGGGCAGGCAGGGCGCAGTGCGGATCTGGCTGTGTCCACTCACCCTCGGGAGACGGGCAGGCAAGGCGCAGTGCGGATCTGGCTGTGTCCACTCACACACGGCAGACGGGCAGGCAGGGCGCAGTACGGATCTGGCTGTGTCCACTCACCCACGGCAGGGGGTCAGGCAGGGCAAAGTGTTGATCTAGCTGTGTCCACTCACCCACAGGAGACGGGCAGAGAGGGTGCTGTGTGGATCTGGCTGTGTCCTTTGACCCACGGGAGACGGGCAGGAAAGGCGCAGTACGGATCTGGCTGTGTCCACTCACCCACGGCAGACGGTCAGACAGGGCGCAGTGGGGATCTGGCTGGGTCCACTCACCCACGGAAGACGGGCAGGTAGGGCGCAGTGCGGATCTGGCTGTGTCAACTCACCCACGGGGGATGGGCAGGCAGGGCTCAGTGCGGATCTGGCTGTGTCAACTCACGCACGGGGGATGGGCAAGAAGGGCGCAGTGCGGATCTGGCTGTGTCCACTCACCCACGGGAGACGGGCAGGCAGGGCGCAATGTGGATCTGGCTGTGTCCACTCACACACGGGGGATGGGCAGTCAGGGCGCAGTGTGGATCTGGCTGTGTCCACTCACCCACGGGAGACGGGCAGGCAGGGCGCAGTGCGGATCTGGCTGTGTCCACTCACCCACGGCAGACGGGCAGGCAGGGCGCAGTGCGAATCTGGCTGTGTCCACTCACCCACGGGAGGCGGTCAGGCAAGGCGCAGTGTGGATCTAGCTGTGTCCACTCACGCACAGGAGACGGGCAGGCAGGGCGCAGTGCGGATCTGGCTGTGTCCACTCACCCACGGGAGACGGGCAGGCAGGGCGCAGTGTGGATCTGGCTGAGTCCACTCACCCACGGGGGAAGGGCAGGCAGGGTGCAGTGCGGATCTGGCTGTGTCCACTCACCCACGGCAGACGGGCAGGCAGGGTGCAGTGCGGATCTGGCTGTGTCCACTCACCCATGGGAGACGGGCAGGCAGGGCGCAGTGCGGATCTGGCTGTGTCCAATAACCCAGGGGAGAAGGGCAGGCAAGGTGCAATGCAGATCTGGCTGTGTCCACTCACCCACAGGAGACGGGCAGAGAGGATGCTGTGTGGATCTGGCTATGTCCACTGACCCATGGCAGACGGGCAGGCAGGGCGCAGTGCGGTTCTGGCTGTGACCACTCACCCATGGGATACGGGCAGGCAAGGCACAGTGTGGATCTGGCTGTGTCCACTCACCCACGGGAGACGGGCAGAGAGGGTGCTGTGTGGATCTGGCTGTGTCCTTTGACCCACGGCAGACGGGCAGGCAAGGCGCTGTACGGATCTGGCTGTGTCCACTCACCCACGGCAGACGGTCAGGCAGGGCGCAGTGGGGATCTGGCTGGGTCCACTCACCCACGGAAGACGGGCAGGCAATGCGCAGTGCGGATCTTCCTGTGTCTACTCACCCACGGGAGACGGGCAGGCAGGGCGCAGTGCGGATCTGGCTGTGTCAACTCACCCACGGGGGATGGGCAGCCAGGGCTCAGTGCGGATCTGGCTGTGTCAACTCACCCACGGGAGGTGGTCAGGCAAGGCGCAGTGTGGATCTGGCTGTGTCCACTCACCCACGGGAGACGGGCAGAGAGTGTGCTGTTGGATCTGGCTATGTCCACTGTCCCACGGGAGACAGGCAGGCAGGGCGCAGTGCGGATCTGGCTGTGTCCACTCACCCACGGCAGACTGACATGCAGGGTGCAGTGCGAATCTGGCTGTGTCCACTCACCCACGGGAGGCGAGCAGGCAAGGCGCAGTGTGGATCTGGCTGTGTCCATTCACCCATGGGAGACGGGCAGAGAGGGTGCTGTGTGGATCTGGCTATGTCCACTGACCCACGGCAGACTGGCAGGCAGGCCGCAGTGCGGATCTGGCTGTGTCCACTCACCCACGGCAGACGGTAAGGCAGGGTGCAGTGCGGATCTGGCTGTGTCCACTCAACCACGGGAGACGGGTAGGCAGGGCGCAGTGCGGATCTGGCTGTGTCCACCCACCCACGGGAGACGGGCAGGCAGGGCGCAGTGCGGATCTGGCTGTGTCCACTCACCCACGGGAGACGGGCAGGCAAGGCGCAGGGTGGATCTGGCTGTGTCCACCCACCCACGGGAGACGGGCAGAGAGGGCGCTGTATGTATCTGGCTATGTCCACTGACTCACGGCAGACGGGCAGGCTGGGCGCAGTGCGGATCTGGCTGTGTCCAATCACCCACGGCAGACGGGCAGGCAGGGCGCAGTGCGGATCTGGCTGTGTCCACTCACCCACGGCAGACGGTCAGGCAGGGCGCAGTGCGGATCTGGCTGTGTCCACTCACCCACGGGAGACGGGCAGGCAAGGCGCAGTGCGGATCTGGCTGTGTCCACTCACCCACGGGAGACGGGCAGGCAGGGCGCAGTGCGGATCTGGCTTTGTCCACTCACCCACGGGAGACGGGCAGGCAGGACGCAGTGCGGATCTCGCTGTGTCCACTAACCCACGGGAGACGGGCAGGCAGGGCGCAGTGTGGATCTGGCTGTGTCCACTCACCCACGGGAGACGGGCAGGCAGGGCGCAGTGCGGATCTGGCTGTGTCCACACACCCACGGCAGACGGGCAGGCAGGGCGCAGTGCGGATCTGGCTGTGTCCACTCACCCACGGCAGACGGGCAGGCAGGGCGCAGTGCGGATCTGGCTGTGTCCACTCACCCACGGGAGACGGGCAGGCAAGGCGCAGTGCGGACCTGGCTGTGTCCACTCACCCAAGGGAGACGGGCAGGCAGGGCTCAGTGCGGATCTGGCTGAGTCCACTCACCCACGGCACACCGTCAGGCAAGGCGCAGTGCGGATCTGGCTGTGTCCACTCACCCAAGGGAGACGGGCAGAGAGGGTGCTGTGTGGATCTGGCTATGTCCACTGACCCACGGCAGACGGGCAGGCAGAGCGCAGTGCGGATCAAGCTGTGTCCACTCACCCACGGCAGACGGGCAGGCAGGGCGCAGTGCAGATCTGGCTGTGTCAACTCACCCACGGGAGGCGGTCAGGCAAGGCGCAGTGCGGATCTGGCTGTGTCCACTCACCCACGGGAGACGGGCAGAGAGGGTGCTGTGTGGATCTGGCTATATCCACAGACCCACGGCAGACGGGCAGGCAGGGCGCTGTGCGGATCTGGCTGTGTCCACTCACCCACGGCAGACGGACAGGCAGGGCGCAGTGCGGATCTGGCTGTGTCAACTCACCCACGGGAGGTGGTCTTGCAAGGCGCAGTGTGGATCTGGCTGTGTCCACTCACCCATGGGAGACGGGCAGAGACTGTGCTGTTGGATCTGGCTATGTCCACTGTCCCACGGGAGACAGGCAGGCAGGGCGCAGTGCGGATCTGGCTGTGTCCACTCACCCACGGCAGACTGACATGCAGGGTGCAGTGCGAATCTGGCTGTGTCCACTCACCCACGGGAGGCGAGCAGGCAAGGCGCAGTGTGGATCTGGCTGTGTCCATTCACCCACGGGAGACGGGCCGAGAGGGTGCTGTGTGGATCTGGCTATGTCCACTGACCCACGGCAGACTGGCAGGCAGGGCGCAGTGCGGATCTGGCTGTGTCCACTCACCCACGGGAGACGGGCAGGCAGGACGCAGTGCGGATCTCGCTGTGTCCACTAACCCACGGGAGACGGGCAGGCAGGGTGCAGTGTGGATCTGGCTGTGTCCACTCACCCACGGGAGACGGGCAGAGAGGGTGCTGTGTGGATCTGGCTGTGTCCACTCACCCACGGGAGACGGGCAGGCAGGGAGCAGTGCGGATCTGGCTGTGTACACTCACCCACGGGAGACGGGCAGGCAGGACGCAGTGCGGATCTCGCTGTGTCCACTCACCCACGGGAGACGGCCAGGCAGGGCGCAGTGTGGATCTGGCTGTGTCCACTCACCCACGGGAGACGGGCAGGCAGGGCGCAGTGCGGATCTGGCTGTGTCCACTCACCCACGGCAGACGGGCAGGCAGGGCGCAGTGCGGATCTGGCTGTGTCCACTCACCCTCGGGAGACGGGCAGGCAAGGCGCAGTGCGGATCTGGCTGTGTCCACTCACACACGGCAGACGGGCAGGCAGGGCGCAGTACGGATCTGGCTGTGTCCACTCACCCACGGCAGGGGGTCAGGCAGGGCAAAGTGTTGATCTAGCTGTGTCCACTCACCCACAGGAGACGGGCAGGCAGGGCGCAGTGCAGATATGGCTGTGTCCACTCACCCACGGGAGACGGGCAGGCAGGGCGCAGTGTGGATCTGGCTGAGTCCACTCACCCACGGGGGATGGGCAGGCAGGGTGCAGTGCGGATTTGGCTGTGTCCACTCACCCACGGCATACGGGCAGGCAGGGTGCAGTGCGGATCTGGCTGTGTCCACTCACCCATGGGAGACGGGCAGGATGGGCACAGTGCGGATCTGGCTGTGTCCACTAACCCAGGGGAGACGGGCAGGCAAGGTGCAATGCAGATCTGGCTGTGTCCACTCACCCACGGGAGACGGGCAGAGAGGATGCTGTGTGGATCTGGTTATGTCCACTGACCCATGGCAGACGGGCAGGCAGGGCGCAGTGCGGATCTGGCTGTGTCCAATCACCCACGGCAGACGGGCCGGCAGGGCGCAGTGCGGATCTGGCTGTGACCACTCACCCATGGGAGACAGGCAGGCAAGGCACAGTGTGGATCTGGCTGTGTCCACTCACCCACGGGAGACGGGCAGAGAGGGTGCTGTGTGGATCTGGCTGTGTCCTTTGACCCACGGCAGACGGGCAGGCAAGGCGCAGTACGGATCTGGCTGTGTCCACTCACCCACGGCAGACGGTCAGACAGGGCGCAGAGGGGATCTGGCTGGGTCCACTCACCCACGGAAGACGGGCAGGCAGGGCGCAGTGCGGATCTGGCTGTGTCAACTCACCCACGGGGGATGGGCAGCCAGGGCTCAGTGCGGATCTGGCTGTGTCAACTCACGCACGGGGGATGGGCAAGAAGGGCGCAGTGCGGATCTGGCTGTGTCCACTCACCCACGGGAGACGGGCAGGCAGGGTGCAATGTGGATCTGGCTGTGTCCACTCACACACGGGGGATGGGCAGGCAGGGCGCAGTGTGGATCTGGCTGTGTCCACTCACCCACGGGAGACGGGCAGGCAGGGCGCAGTGCGGATCTGGCTGTGCCACTCACCCACGGCAGACGGGCAGGCAGGGCGCAGTGCGAATCTGGCTGTGTCCACTCACCCACGGGAGGCGGTCAGGCAAGGCGCAGTGTGGATCTAGCTGTGTCCACTCACCCACAGGAGACGGGCAGGCAGGGCGCAGTGCGGATCTGGCTGTGTCCACTCACCCACGGGAGACGGGCAGGCAGGGCGCAGTGTGGATCTGGCTGAGTCCACTCACCCACGGGGGAAGGGCAGGCAGGGTGCAGTGCGGATCTGGCTGTGTCCACTCACCCACGGCAGACGGGCAGGCAGGGTGCAGTGCGGATCTGGCTGTGTCCACTATCCCATGGGAGACGGGCAGGCAGGGCGCAGTGCGGATCTGGCTGTGTCCAATAACCCAGGGGAGACGGGCAGGCAAGGTGCAATGCAGATCTGGCTGTGTCCACTCACCCACAGGAGACGGGCAGAGAGGATGCTGTGTGGATCTGGCTATGTCCATTGACCCATGGCAGACGGGCAGGCAGGGCGCAGTGCGGATCTGGCTGTGTCCAATCACCCACGGCAGACGGGCCGGCAGGGCGCAGTGCGGATCTGGCTGTGTCCACTCACCCATAGGAGACGGGCAGGCAAGGCACAGTGTGGATCTGGCTGTGTCCACTCACCCACGGGAGACGGGCAGAGAGGGTGCTGTGTGGATCTGGCTGTGTCCTTTGACCCACGGCATACGGGCAGGCAAGGCGCAGTACGGATCTGGCTTTGTCCACTCACCCACGGAAGACGGGCAGGCAAGGCGCAGTGCGGATCTTCCTGCGTCTACTCACCCACGGGAGACGGGCAGGCAGGGCACAGTGCGGATCTGGCTGTGTCAACTCACCCACGGGGGATGGGCAGGCAGGGCTCAGTGCGGATCTGGCTGTGTCAACTCACACACGGGGATGGGCAGGAAGGGCGCAGTGCGGATCTGGCTGTGTCCACTCACCCACTGGAGACGGGCAGGCAGGGCGCAATGTGGATCTGGCTGTGTCCACTCAAACACGGGGGATGGGCAGGCAGGGCGCAGTGTGGATCTGGCTGTGTCCACTCACCCACGGGGGATGGGCAGGCAGGGCGCAATGTGGATCTGGATGTGTCCACTCACCCACGGGAGACGGGCAGGCAGGGCGCAGTGCGGATCTGGCTGTGTCCACTCACCCACGGCAGACGGGCAGGCAGGGCGCAGTGCGGATCTGGCTGTGTCCACTCACCCACGGCAGACGGGCAGGCAGGGCGCAGTGCGGATCTGGCTGTGTCCACTCACCCACGGGAGACGGGCAGGCAAGGCGCAGTGCGGATCTGGCTGTGTCCACTCACCCACGGGAGACGGGCAGGCAGGGCGCAGTGCGGATCTGGCTGTGTACACTCACCCACGGGAGACGGGCAGGCAGGACGCAGTGCGGATCTCGCTGTGTCCACTAACCCACGGGAGACGGGCAGGCAGGGCGCAGTGTGGATCTGGCTGTGTCCACTCACCCACGGGAGACGGGCAGGCAGGGCGCAGTGCGGATCTGGCTGTGTCCACTCACCCACGGGAGACGGGCAGGCAGGGCGCAGTGCGGATCTGGCTGTGTCCACTCACCCTCGGGAGACGGGCAGGGAAGGCGCAGTGCGGATCTGGCTGTGTCCACTCACACACGGCAGACGGGCAGGCAGGGCGCAGTACGGATCTGGCTGTGTCCACTCACCCACGGCAGGGGGTCAGGCAGGGCACAGTGTGGATCTAGCTGTGTCCACTCACCCACAGGAGACGGGCAGGCAGGGCGCAGTGCAGATATGGCTGTGTCCACTCACCCACGGGAGACGGGCAGGCAGGGTGCAGTGCGGATCTGGCTGTGTCCACTCACCCACGGCAGACGGGCAGGCAGGGCGCAGTGCGGATCTGGCTGTGTCTACTCACCCATGGGAGACGGGCAGGCAGGGCGCAGTGCGGATCTGGCTGTGTCCACTAACCCAGGGGAGACGGGCAGGCAAGGTGCAATGCAGAACTGGCTGTGTCCACTCACCCACGGGAGACGGGCAGAGAGGATGCTGTGTGGATCTGGCTATGTCCACTGACCCATGGCAGACGGGCAGGCAGGGCGCATTGCGGAACTGGCTGTGTCCAATCACCCACGGCAGACGGGCCGGCATTGCGCAGTGCGGATCTGGCTGTGACCACTCACCCATGGGAGACGGGCAGGCAAGGCACAGTGTGGATCTGGCTGTGTCCACTCACCCACGGGAGACGGGCAGAGAGGGTCCTGTGTGGATCTGGATGTGTCCTTTGACCCACGGCAGACGAGCAGGCAAGGCGCTGTACGGATCTGGCTGTGTCCACTCACCCACGGCAGACGGTCAGGCAGGGCGCAGTGGGGATCTGGCTGGGTCCACTCACCCACGGAAGACGGGCAGGCAATGCGCAGTGCGGATCTTCCTGTGTCTACTCACCCACGGGAGACGGGCAGGCAGGGCGCAGTGCGGATCTGGCTGTGTCAACTCACCCACGGGGGATGGGCAGCCAGGGCTCAGTGCGGATCTGGCTGTGTCAACTCACCCACGGGAGGTGGTCAGGCAAGGCGCAGTGTGGATCTGGCTGTGTCCACTCACCCACGGGAGACGGGCAGAGAGTGTGCTGTTGGATCTGGCTATGTCCACTGTCCCACGGGAGACAGGCAGGCAGGGCGCAGTGCGGATCTGGCTGTGTCCACTCACCCACGGCAGACTGACATGCAGGGTGCAGTGCGAATCTGGCTGTGTCCACTCACCCACGGGAGGCGAGCAGGCAAGGCGCAGTGTGGATCTGGCTGTGTCCATTCACCCACGGGAGACGGGCAGAGAGGGTGCTGTGTGGATCTGGCTATTTCCACTGACCCACGGCAGACTGGCAGGCAGGGCGCAGTGCGGATCTGGCTATGTACACTCACCCACGGCAGACGGTAAGGCAGGGTGCAGTGCGGATCTGGCTGTGTCCACTCAACCACGGGAGACGGGTAGGCAGGGCGCAGTGCGGATCTGGCTGTGTCCACTCACCCACGGGAGACGGGCAGGCAGGGCGCAGTGCGGATCTGGCTGTGTCCACTCACCCACGGGAGACGGGCAGGCAAGGCGCAGTGTGGATCTGGCTGTGTCCACCCACCCACAAGAGACGGGCAGAGAGGGCGCTGTATGTATCTGGCTATGTCCACTGACTCACGGCAGACGGGCAGGCTGGGCGCAGTGCGGATCTGGCTGTGTCCAATCACCCACGGCAGACGGGCCGGCAGGGCGCAGTGCGGATCTAGCTGTGACCACTCACCCATGGGAGACGGGCAGGCAAGGCGCAGTGTGGATCTGGCTGTGTCCACTCACCCACGGGAGACGGGCAGAGAGGGTGCTGTGTGGATCTGGCTGTGTCCTTTGACCCACGGCAGACGGGCAGGCAAGGCGCAGTACGGATCTGGCTGTGTCCACTCACCCACGGCAGACGGTCAGGCAGGGCGCAGTGGGGATCTGCCTGGGTCCACTCACCCACGGAAGACGGGCAGGCAAGGCGCAGTGCGGATCTTCCTGTGTCTACTCACCCACGGGAGACGGGCAGGCAGGGCGCAGTGCGGATCTGGCTGTGTCAACTCACCCACGGGGGATGGGCAGCCAGGGCTCAGTGCGGATCTGGCTGTGTCAACTCACGCACGGTGGATGGGCAGGAAGGGCGCAGTGCGGATCTGGCTGTGTCCACTCACCCACGGGAGACGGGCAGGCAGGGCGCAATGTGGATCTGGCTGTGTCCACTCACACACGGGGGATGGGCAGGCAGGGCGCAGTGCGGATCTGGCTGTGTCCACTCACCCACGGGAGACGGGCAGGCAGGGCGTAGTGCGGATCTGGCTGTGTCCACTCACCCACGGCAGACGGGCAGGCAGGGCGCAGTGCGGATCTGGCTGTGTCCTCTCACCCACGGCAGAGGGGCAGGCAGGGCGCAGTGCAGATCTGGCTGTGTCCACTAACCCAGGGGAGACAGGCAGGCAAGGTGCAATGCAGATCTGGCTGTGTCCACTCACCCACGGGAGACGGGCAGAGAGGATGCTGTGTGGATCTGGCTATGTCCACTGACCCACGGCAGACTGGCAGGCAGGGCGCAGTGCGGATCTGGCTGTGTCCACTCACCCTCGGGAGACGGGCAGGCAAGGCGCAGTGCGGATCTGGCTGTGTCCTCTCACCCACGGCAGAGGGGCAGGCAGGGCGCAGTGCAGATCTGGCTGTGTCCACTAACCCAGGGGAGACAGGCAGGCAAGGTGCAATGCAGATCTGGCTGTGTCCACTCACCCACGGGAGACGGGCAGAGAGGATGCTGTGTGGATCTGGCTATGTCCACTGACCCATGGCAGACGGGCAGGCAGGGCGCAGTGCGGATCTGGCTGTGTCCAATCACCCACGGCAGACGGGCCGGCAGGGCGCAGTGCGGATCTGGCTGTGACCACTCACCCATGGGAGATGGGCAGGCAAGGCACAGTGTGGATCTGGCTGTGTCCACTCACCCACGGGAGACGGGCAGAGAGGGTGCTGTGTGGATCTGGCTGTGTCCTTTGACCCACGGGAGACGGGCAGGAAAGGAGCAGTACGGATCTGGCTGTGTCCACTCACCCACGGCAGACGGTCAGACAGGGCGCAGTGGGGATCTGGCTGGGTCCACTCACCCACGGAAGACGGGCAGGCAGGGCGCGGTGCGGATCTGGCTGTGTCCACTCACCCACGGCAGACGGGCAGGCAGGGCGCAGTGCGGATCTGGCTGTGTCCACTCACCCACGGGAGGCGGTCAGGCAAGGCGCAGTGTGGATCTGGCTGTGTCCACTCACCCAAGTGAGACGGGCAGAGAGGGTGCTGTGTGGATCTGGCTGAGTCCACTCACCCACGGCAGACGGGCAGGCCGGGCGCAATGCGGATCTGGCTGTGTCCACTCACCCACGGGAGTCGAGCAGGCAAGGCGCAGTGAGGATCTGGCTGTGTCCACTCACCCACGGGAGACGGGCAGAGAGTGTGCTGTGTGGATCTGGCTATGTCCACTGACCCACGGCAGACTTGCAAGCAGGGCGCAGTGCGGATCTGGCGGTGTCCACTCACCTACGGCAGACGGGCCGGCAGGGCACAGTTCGGATCTGGCTGTGTCCACTCACCCACTGCAGACGGGCAGGCAGGGCGCAGTGTGGATCTGGCTGTGTCCACTAACCCATGGAGACGGGCAGGCAGGGCGCAGTGCGGATCTGGCTGTGTCCACTCCCCCACGGCAGACGGGCAGGCAGGGCGCAATGCGGATCTGGCTGTGTCCACTCACCCACGGGAGACGGGCAGGCAGGGCGCAGTGCGGATCTGGCTGTGTCCACTAACCCAGGGGAGACGGGCAGGCAAGGTGCAATGCGATTCTGGTTGTGTCCACTCACCCACGGGAGACGGGCAGAGAGGGTGCTGTGTGGATCTGGCTGTGTCCTTTGACCCACGGGAGACGGGCAGGAAAGGAGCAGTACGGATCTGGCTGTGTCCACTCACCCACGGCAGACGGTCAGACAGGGCGCAGTGGGGATCTGGCTGGGTCCACTCACCCACGGAAGACGGGCAGGCAGGGCGCGGTGCGGATCTGGCTGTGTCCACTCACCCACGGCAGACGGGCAGGCAGGGCGCAGTGCGGATCTGGCTGTGTCCACTCACCCACGGGAGGCGGTCAGGCAAGGCGCAGTGTGGATCTGGCTGTGTCCACTTACCCAAGTGAGACGGGCAGAGAGGGTGCTGTGTGTATCTGGCTGAGTCCACTCACCCACGGCAGACGGGCAGGCCGGGCGCAATGCGGATCTGGCTGTGTCCACTCACCCACGGGAGTCGAGCAGGCAAGGCGCAGTGAGGATCTGGCTGTGTCCACTCACCCACGGGAGACGGGCAGAGAGTGTGCTGTGTGGATCTGGCTATGTCCACTGACCCACGGCAGACTTGCAAGCAGGGCGCAGTGCGGATCTGGCGGTGTCCACTCACCTACGGCAGACGGGCCGGCAGGGCACAGTTCGGATCTGGCTGTGTCCACTCACCCACTGCAGACGGGCAGGCAGGGCGCAGTGTGGATCTGGCTGTGTCCACTAACCCATGGAGACGGGCAGGCAGGGCGCAGTGCGGATCTGGCTGTGTCCACTCCCCCACGGCAGACGGGCAGGCAGGGCGCAATGCGGATCTGGCTGTGTCCACTCACCCACGGGAGACGGGCAGGCAGGGCGCAGTGCGGATCTGGCTGTGTCCACTAACCCAGGGGAGACGGGCAGGCAAGGTGCAATGCGATTCTGGTTGTGTCCACTCACCCACGGGAGACGGGCAGAGAGGATGCTGTGTGGATCTGCCTATGTCCACTAACCCATGGCAGACGGGCAGGCAGGGCGCAGTGCGGATCTGGCTGTGTCCACTCACCCACGGAGACGGGCAGAGAGGGTGCTGTGTGGATATGGCATTGTCCACTGACCCACGGCAAACTGGCAGGCAGGGCTCAGTGCGGATCTGGCTGAGTCCACTCACCCACGGCACACCGTCAGGCAAGGCGCAGTGCGGATCTGGCTGTGTCCACTCACCCAAGGGAGACGGGCATGCAGGGTGCAGTGCGGATCTGGCTGTGTCCACTCACCCATGGGAGACGGGCAGAGAGGGTGCTGTGTGGATCTGGCTATGTCCACTGACCCACGGCAGACGGGCAGGCAGGGCGCAGTCGGATCTGGCTGTGTCCACTCACCCACGGCAGACGGGCAGGCAGGGCGCAGTGCGGATCTGGCTGTGTCAACTCACCCACGGGAGGCGGTCAGGCAAGGCGCAGTGCGGATCTGGCTGTGTCCACTCACCCACGGGATATGGGCAGAGAGGGTGCTGTGTGGATCTGGCTATGTCCACAGACCCACGGCAGACGGGCAGGCAGGGCGCAGTGCGGATCTGGCTGTGTCCACTCACCCACGGCAGACGGGCAGGCAGGGCGCAGTGCGGATCTGGCTGTGTCAACTCACCCACGGGAGGTGGTCTTGCAAGGCGCAGTGTGGATCTGGCTGTGTCCACTCACCCACGGGAGACGGGCAGAGAGTGTGCTGTTGGATCTGGCTATGTCCACTGTCCCACGGGAGACAGGCAGGCAGGGCGCAGTGCGGATCTGGCTGTGTCCACTCACCCACGGCAGACTGACATGCAGGGTGCAGTGCGAATCTGGCTGTGTCCACTCACCTACGGGAGGCGAGCAGGCAAGGCGCTGTGTGGATCTGGCTGTGTCCATTCACCCACGGGAGACGGGCAGAGAGGGTGCTGTGTGGATCTGGCTATGTCCACTGACCCACGGCAGACTGGCAGGCAGGGCGCAGTGCGGATCTGGCTGTGTCCACTCACCCTCGGGAGACGGGCAGGCAAGGCGCAGTGCGGATCTGGCTGTGTCCTCTCACCCACGGCAGAGGGGCAGGCAGGGCGCAGTGCAGATCTGGCTGTGTCCACTAACCCAGGGGAGACAGGCAGGCAAGGTGCAATGCAGATCTGGCTGTGTCCACTCACCCACGGGAGACGGGCAGAGAGGGTGCTGTGTGGATCTGGCTGTGTCCACTCACCCACGGGAGACGGGCAGGCAGGGAGCAGTGCGGATCTGGCTGTGTACACTCACCCACGGGAGACGGGCAGGCAGGACGCAGTGCGGATCTCGCTGTGTCCACTCACCCACGGGAGACGGCCAGGCAGGGCGCAGTGTGGATCTGGCTGTGTCCACTCACCCACGGGAGACGGGCAGGCAGGGCGCAGTGCGGATCTGGCTGTGTCCACTCACCCACGGCAGACGGGCAGGCAGGGCGCAGTGCGGATCTGGCTGTGTCCACTCACCCTCGGGAGACGGGCAGGCAAGGCGCAGTGCGGATCTGGCTGTGTCCACTCACACACGGCAGACGGGCAGGCAGGGCGCAGTACGGATCTGGCTGTGTCCACTCACCCACGGCAGGGGGTCAGGCAGGGCAAAGTGTTGATCTAGCTGTGTCCACTCACCCACAGGAGACGGGCAGGCAGGGCGCAGTGCAGATATGGCTGTGTCCACTCACCCACGGGAGACGGGCAGGCAGGGCGCAGTGTGGATCTGGCTGAGTCCACTCACCCACGGGGGATGGGCAGGCAGGGTGCAGTGCGGATTTGGCTGTGTCCACTCACCCACGGCATACGGGCAGGCAGGGTGCAGTGCGGATCTGGCTGTGTCCACTCACCCATGGGAGACGGGCAGGATGGGCACAGTGCGGATCTGGCTGTGTCCACTAACCCAGGGGAGACGGGCAGGCAAGGTGCAATGCAGATCTGGCTGTGTCCACTCACCCACGGGAGACGGGCAGAGAGGATGCTGTGTGGATCTGGTTATGTCCACTGACCCATGGCAGACGGGCAGGCAGGGCGCAGTGCGGATCTGGCTGTGTCCAATCACCCACGGCAGACGGGCCGGCAGGGCGCAGTGCGGATCTGGCTGTGACCACTCACCCATGGGAGACAGGCAGGCAAGGCACAGTGTGGATCTGGCTGTGTCCACTCACCCACGGGAGACGGGCAGAGAGGGTGCTGTGTGGATCTGGCTGTGTCCTTTGACCCACGGCAGACGGGCAGGCAAGGCGCAGTACGGATCTGGCTGTGTCCACTCACCCACGGCAGACGGTCAGACAGGGCGCAGAGGGGATCTGGCTGGGTCCACTCACCCACGGAAGACGGGCAGGCAGGGCGCAGTGCGGATCTGGCTGTGTCAACTCACCCACGGGGGATGGGCAGCCAGGGCTCAGTGCGGATCTGGCTGTGTCAACTCACGCACGGGGGATGGGCAAGAAGGGCGCAGTGCGGATCTGGCTGTGTCCACTCACCCACGGGAGACGGGCAGGCAGGGTGCAATGTGGATCTGGCTGTGTCCACTCACACACGGGGGATGGGCAGGCAGGGCGCAGTGTGGATCTGGCTGTGTCCACTCACCCACGGGAGACGGGCAGGCAGGGCGCAGTGCGGATCTGGCTGTGCCACTCACCCACGGCAGACGGGCAGGCAGGGCGCAGTGCGAATCTGGCTGTGTCCACTCACCCACGGGAGGCGGTCAGGCAAGGCGCAGTGTGGATCTAGCTGTGTCCACTCACCCACAGGAGACGGGCAGGCAGGGCGCAGTGCGGATCTGGCTGTGTCCACTCACCCACGGGAGACGGGCAGGCAGGGCGCAGTGTGGATCTGGCTGAGTCCACTCACCCACGGGGGAAGGGCAGGCAGGGTGCAGTGCGGATCTGGCTGTGTCCACTCACCCACGGCAGACGGGCAGGCAGGGTGCAGTGCGGATCTGGCTGTGTCCACTATCCCATGGGAGACGGGCAGGCAGGGCGCAGTGCGGATCTGGCTGTGTCCAATAACCCAGGGGAGACGGGCAGGCAAGGTGCAATGCAGATCTGGCTGTGTCCACTCACCCACAGGAGACGGGCAGAGAGGATGCTGTGTGGATCTGGCTATGTCCATTGACCCATGGCAGACGGGCAGGCAGGGCGCAGTGCGGATCTGGCTGTGTCCAATCACCCACGGCAGACGGGCCGGCAGGGCGCAGTGCGGATCTGGCTGTGTCCACTCACCCATAGGAGACGGGCAGGCAAGGCACAGTGTGGATCTGGCTGTGTCCACTCACCCACGGGAGACGGGCAGAGAGGGTGCTGTGTGGATCTGGCTGTGTCCTTTGACCCACGGCATACGGGCAGGCAAGGCGCAGTACGGATCTGGCTTTGTCCACTCACCCACGGAAGACGGGCAGGCAAGGCGCAGTGCGGATCTTCCTGCGTCTACTCACCCACGGGAGACGGGCAGGCAGGGCACAGTGCGGATCTGGCTGTGTCAACTCACCCACGGGGGATGGGCAGGCAGGGCTCAGTGCGGATCTGGCTGTGTCAACTCACACACGGGGATGGGCAGGAAGGGCGCAGTGCGGATCTGGCTGTGTCCACTCACCCACTGGAGACGGGCAGGCAGGGCGCAATGTGGATCTGGCTGTGTCCACTCAAACACGGGGGATGGGCAGGCAGGGCGCAGTGTGGATCTGGCTGTGTCCACTCACCCACGGGGGATGGGCAGGCAGGGCGCAATGTGGATCTGGATGTGTCCACTCACCCACGGGAGACGGGCAGGCAGGGCGCAGTGCGGATCTGGCTGTGTCCACTCACCCACGGCAGACGGGCAGGCAGGGCGCAGTGCGGATCTGGCTGTGTCCACTCACCCACGGCAGACGGGCAGGCAGGGCGCAGTGCGGATCTGGCTGTGTCCACTCACCCACGGGAGACGGGCAGGCAAGGCGCAGTGCGGATCTGGCTGTGTCCACTCACCCACGGGAGACGGGCAGGCAGGGCGCAGTGCGGATCTGGCTGTGTACACTCACCCACGGGAGACGGGCAGGCAGGACGCAGTGCGGATCTCGCTGTGTCCACTAACCCACGGGAGACGGGCAGGCAGGGCGCAGTGTGGATCTGGCTGTGTCCACTCACCCACGGGAGACGGGCAGGCAGGGCGCAGTGCGGATCTGGCTGTGTCCACTCACCCACGGGAGACGGGCAGGCAGGGCGCAGTGCGGATCTGGCTGTGTCCACTCACCCTCGGGAGACGGGCAGGGAAGGCGCAGTGCGGATCTGGCTGTGTCCACTCACACACGGCAGACGGGCAGGCAGGGCGCAGTACGGATCTGGCTGTGTCCACTCACCCACGGCAGGGGGTCAGGCAGGGCACAGTGTGGATCTAGCTGTGTCCACTCACCCACAGGAGACGGGCAGGCAGGGCGCAGTGCAGATATGGCTGTGTCCACTCACCCACGGGAGACGGGCAGGCAGGGTGCAGTGCGGATCTGGCTGTGTCCACTCACCCACGGCAGACGGGCAGGCAGGGCGCAGTGCGGATCTGGCTGTGTCTACTCACCCATGGGAGACGGGCAGGCAGGGCGCAGTGCGGATCTGGCTGTGTCCACTAACCCAGGGGAGACGGGCAGGCAAGGTGCAATGCAGAACTGGCTGTGTCCACTCACCCACGGGAGACGGGCAGAGAGGATGCTGTGTGGATCTGGCTATGTCCACTGACCCATGGCAGACGGGCAGGCAGGGCGCATTGCGGAACTGGCTGTGTCCAATCACCCACGGCAGACGGGCCGGCATTGCGCAGTGCGGATCTGGCTGTGACCACTCACCCATGGGAGACGGGCAGGCAAGGCACAGTGTGGATCTGGCTGTGTCCACTCACCCACGGGAGACGGGCAGAGAGGGTCCTGTGTGGATCTGGATGTGTCCTTTGAC